>NW_022589725.1:32442260-32469511 GCF_004348235.1 Phoca vitulina | reverse complement strand
CTTCTTCTTCTTCTTCTTCTTCTTCTTCTTCTTCTTCTTCTTCTTCTAACTAATGAGCCCTCTCCAGAAAAGCCTTCTGGATACCATTAAAGTTGATGAGTTTGGAAGGATTATTTTGATAAATGCTTGGTTTCTTGGTGATTAGATACACATTTTCAGCACAGTTTCCTAAATGAGACTGAGGTCTGCATTTGGAGGGAGGCTTGCTGAACATAACCGGAAATTGTTGGCACAAATAATCTAGAGTATCACTTTACTTTGTAGAGTTCAAATCAAAGGTAACTGCTACTCATGTACACTTGCAGTAAAAGTATGGGAAATACAGTATTAGGTGATATTCAGTAACTTAAATGACACATACCCTGGGTATTTCCAACCAAATAGTAAAAGAAATAAACCTTCTCTCTTGTGAAAAGTTACAGAATGGACAAGGAGCACAATAATGATTTTAAAGTTACTATCTTCATCAAGGATAAAAATACTTTCTTTTTTTTTAATTTGAGGGAAAAGAACAGTGCAGAGCCATTAAAAAATTGTTCCCAATAAACAAATTCTTTCAATTCATTTGAAAGAATGAATGATTCTGATTTCTCTTAAGGAAAAAAAGGGCAATTTCTACATATGTGGCCAGCTTAGACCCAAATCCACTAAAAAACTGAGTTTGAAAAA
This sequence comes from Phoca vitulina, assembly GCF_004348235.1. NCBI lineage: Eukaryota > Metazoa > Chordata > Mammalia > Carnivora > Phocidae > Phoca > Phoca vitulina. Next base: position 32,468,842 of record NW_022589725.1, on the reverse strand, counting down.
TATAGGTTAGCATGTAAAAGTTATGAACAGGATTCACTTAGATAATCCTGTCTCCTCTCATTCTCTTCAATTTTAATATTTAAATAAGCTGAGCTGGGTGCTGATACTGAGTTCAAAAGAAAAGAGCTTTGGCACTTATCGGCCTGTGGATAATTGCAAGCCACAGAAACAAGTCCTGATTCCTCAAAGATGACTGTAAAATGTCTCTGATCATTGTGGATGTCAGTTGGCTCCATGGTTCTTTCTCTTTCCGGTCTCTGCAGGAGTCATGATTACAATCGACAGGTTGAGCTTCACCTAACTCTAAGGACACCATTCACACCATTGTCATTGTAGATGTGTATATTTTTTTATGACACTGTTCAGGGGTTTGGCTGTAAACTAAAGTTGAGGAAGATGGCCATTATTATTTCTTTTCTTTTCTTTTTTCTTTTTTTACAAATCTGTACCAAGGGGCAACATGGGTTAAGTGTGAGCCTGGCTGGCTCTGCTTGAGAGGGTCATAGACAGTGGGGACTGTGGGTTCCCTGTGCCATTTGCTTTGACCAGAAAGTTCAATCCAGTAGCCTAGTGTAGACTGAACTTGAGAGGGATTCCAAGGACTTATTCTGCTTTGCTGACTCTGTGGGGAGAGGAAATGGATCCTGCAGAATATCAGATTCATAAGCATGACATTTGAGACCTGCCACAGTCTGGTTGGAATCAACGTTGGGGTAGAAGGAAAAAAAAATGGTGGGCAGAGGCTATGGTCCTATTTGTCCACTAACTGGCTGTACACACTGGGGCAATCACCTAATCTCCCTGTGTCAGGGACTCCTGTCTGCCCCTTCTCACCACCAATTTATTCTCTTCTTGCTAGGCACATGCCTGTCCACCTGGACTACATTTCCCAGCCTCCCTTGCAGTTGTACAAACCCACGTGACTAAGTTCTTACCAGTGGAATGCAAGCAGAAGTGATGGGAGTAATTGTCATCTCATACTTGCACCTTCCTGTTCCTTCTTGCTGGCTGGGAAGGATGCTAATGGAAGCCATATGTGGAGGATGACAAAGCTCCCCCAGTGACCTGGGTTCACAAGATGACTCCCTGGGGCAGAGTCTGTACTTTCACCCTGGACTGTTACAAGGAGAGAAATAAATGTCTATTTTGTTTGAAACACTGCATATTTTGGTTCACTTTGTTACAGCACTTACCCAAAGTAATCCACATCCCGGCTTTATTTTTCTTAAATGTAAAACTGTATCTTAGTTTGGGTTTCCCCCAAAGCAAGCAGTTTATTGGGAAGTGATCTGAGGAAATGCCAGTTGAGGAGTGGGGTTGACAGACAAGAAAGGGAAGGCAGCCATTAAAGTGCACTTTAAAGCAAATTACCATTGTGGGCAATTGGGATTTAATTCTATCGAGGCGACTCTGGGATGCAGTATAGAATGCTTGCCTTAGAGTAAGTCCACCTGAGCTGGAGTATTTATACACCAACTCCCATCAATCATTAGTGGAGGGTTACTTTTCATAGGCATTATTTCCCCAGCACTTCTGGCCTGTTGCATAGGCAGAGTGGGCTTCAGGGACCAAAAAAAAAAAAAAAAAAAAAGCATCAAGGCAATGCAACACAGGTGCATTGTAGCTGGTAGGCACTGAAATTTAAGGGCAAAGGTCTACTGATAGGATACTGACCACATTTGCTACAGAGGGCATTGGTGAATAATCTTGAAGCTCCCCTTCCTACATTAAAGTTATGTGGATTCAGTTTATCAATCTGTTCTTCTAGGTGCTAATCTGAAATGCCTACTCTAGCCAGATTGATTTAGGGCTCACCAAATATCATGAGCATTTATTTTCCTTTTATTTGTGCCATATTTTCCCAGGAATGCATCTCATCAATGATATACTCCCATTTACCTTCACTGCTTGACCAACCACCCTGGAACTTAGTGGCTTAAAACTACAACAATTTATTATTTTTCACAATTCCATGAGTCAGAAATTTGGGCAGGACTTGCTAGGCACTTCTCCTCCATGGAGTGTCAGCTGGGCCTATTCACGTGGAACCACCACGATGGCCTCTTATCTTCAAGGGCCTCTCTTTGTGTGGCCACTAATCATTCAGTAGCCCAGCGAGAACCTCCCTACAGGATGGCAACTGGGCTCCATGAGGGAAGAAGTGGAAGCTGTTAGTCCTTTTAAGGCCTGTGCACCTGTAAGTCTCAAAATATCATTTCCATCTCATTCTATTGGTTAGAGCAGGTCACAGGGTCTGCTCAGGTCAAGGGGGGGCATTAGACTTCTCTTGGTGGGAGGAGCTGCATGTGTGTAAAGGCATGGGAGGGACTGTCAATGGTCTGATTAGGATACTGTTCATCATGCCTACCCACTCCTTGTGCACTTACTTAAATCCCCAAGACATACTCCTATCCTCCCTCATATAGAAAGCCTTTGCTGTCACATTAGTCCACTGGGGTCTTGTAGCCCCATCTGAACTCTGTAGCCACCTCTTATTACACACACTTCTTATTTTGTCCTTAGTCAGTTGTTGTCTTGTAACACTTTGTTGCTACCTATTGTTGGCTCTTTGAGGGGAGAAAATGCATGTTAGATTTCCCAGAACACTTTGTACAGTGTGTAACTGTTCAAAAACAAGGGAAGGGGCATAGAAGTAAGGGCTGGGTGGAAGGAGTGACCAGCATGCATATACTCCTGGGCTAAGATCTAGATCAGTAGAACTCATTTCTAGTAGATTTATCTGGAGTCCTCAACTGTATGTTTTGAAAATCAAATAATTCTGAAATCCTTTGAGCCTAAGTGAGGCTTAGGGAGGCACACATATCCACATGTGGGAATGGCCGTGTTTGTGACTGGAATGGATCACCTGGAAGGCTTGCCCTTCCCAAACACTACTCCTCTGCCATGATGATTCCCTTGTGTCAAACTTTGCGCTCTTTTAGAATGCAAGTACTACCTGATGGAGGTGGAATGGGAAGGAGAGGGGTGGGAATTTGAATCTCTTAGCAATAAATTAACTGATAAGAGAAGCGTTTCTTTCTCTCTCAACAGAAGAAAGTGGGGCAGCTCCAATGTGCTGGAAGATTAGCGCTCACTGAGGCTGAATGAAGGAGAATGAGGAGGAGAGGTCCTGATGGACAAGTGGTCTCCTTTATTTTCAGCCAGGCCAGTTGTCCAAGAGACATTCAAAATAATGCATTGCCCCAGGCATTAGAAGGTGGCTAGCGTTCTCATGGACAACAGGCAAAAACGGAAACATAAGCCAAGGGAAGATTCCAGAATGCTTGCACATGTTTTTGTGGGTTTACAGTCAGCGAATGGACATCCCTCCAGTCTCTGGGATTCAGTCTCCTACACTGTGACTAGGCCCTTTGTCACTAGGTCTCCAAAGGCAGAGTAAGCCTGTGGGGAAACCTGGCCTATGATGTCCACGGAAAGTGAATTAAGAGTTGTTGTTTTCTTGGGGCGCCTGGGTGGCTCAGATGGTTAAGCATCTGCCTTCAGCTCAGGTCATGATCCCAGGGTCCTGGGATCGAGCCCCACGTCGGGCTCCTGGCTCAGCGGGGAGCCTGCTTCTCCCTCTGCCTGCCTCTCCCCCTGCTCATGCGCTCTCTCTCTCTATCTCTGTGTCTCAAATGAATAAATAAAAAAAAAAAAAATCTTTAAAGAGTTGTTGTTTTCTTTTAACAGACTCACTAAGGGAAGATCAACAGACAACTGGGAAGAGTATGAGTGCAAAAGACCAACAAGGATTCCTCTGTTGCTCCTAGTGACAAGTGGGGGTATTTCTATAGCTCCCTGAACGTGTTCTCCCTGCAACCTCCACCCTACTTTTTTATTAAATGCCCTGAATTGCCCTTTTGGATCAAAACTTTATCATGTCAGTCAAAGTAGGCTTGCTTCAGCTCACCTCATGGCTAAAGATATCAGATGTGTAAAAGATGATGGGTTAGACACATTTTTATGACTAGCAGCTCTTTGTGCATTGAAGTTAGCTAGCATGCAGAAAACGCACTTTACTGGGCTCTTGGAAATGTGTAATGGATGTTGGCTCTAGGAGAGGCAAAATAGAGCATGGATTCTGCCACAGGTCACGCTTGGGTTTAAATTCTCCTTCTGTCACTAGCCTTGTGACCTTGAGCACATTTGAAAACTTATTTAGATGTGTGAAAAGTTTTCCTCATCTGGAAAATGAGAATAGCAATACCTAAGTCATGGGGTTGTTATATTCAATAAATAAATATGTGCTAGGTTTTTAGAAAGTTCCCTGAAACAAAGTTATATTTAATAAATGACTTTTAAAGCGAGGTTCTTTTTTTTTTCTCTTGGAAGCCTGTACCTCCCATTCCCCTTCTCCCATTTTACCCATTCTGCCCCTCACCTGCACCCCCTTCTACCAGTTTGTTCCCTGTATTTATGGATCTATTTCTGCTTTTTTGTTTGTTTGTTTTTTAGATTTTGCATATAACTAAAATCATAAGGTATTTGTCTCTGTTTTTGATTTATTTCACTTAGCATAATACCCTCTAGGTCTATCCATTTTGTCACAAATGACAAAATTTTTCTTTTATGACTGGGTAATATTCATTTTATATATATATGTATATATATATATATAATTATATATCTCACATGTTCTTTATCCATTCATGTATGGCTGGACACTTGGGTTGCTTCTATATCTTGGCTATTGTAAATAATGCCACAATAAACACAGAAGGGCATATAACTTTTTGAATTGGTATTTTTATTTTCTTTGGGTAAATAACCAGTAGTGGAATCAATGGATCACATGGTATTTCTATTTTTAATATTTTGAGGAACCTCCATTTCCCACAGTGGCTGCACCAAGTTACACTCTCACCAAGAGTACATGAAGGTTCCCGTTTCTCCACATCATCTCTAACACTTGATATTTCAAGCTCCTCTTTTTGTTAGTTATGATCTGATCATTTTACCATATCACCGTGCTTGCATACTCTGTGTATGCATTTTCCATTGACTATCAGAAATTTACAAAGGCATGAATCCTTAAGATGGAGAAGAAAACCAGAGGATCCAGGATTACTAGCCATCCCATTACTTGAAGAGAATCTTTTGGTTACAGTTTGGGGGATTCATAAAGAAGACGAGGTATATAACAGTGAGATATTCTTTTTGATGGTTGAAATAATAGATGAACTGGTTATAAAAATACCCCTGGATGGAGCTCTTCCTTCTGCTCAGAACATTCAACTCCAGATTGCCCATTGACAGGGAACTCCTAATGCTTCATTGTTACAATCTCTTATAAGTATGTAAAGAAACCTTTCTCTTTTGGATGCCCTCTAGTTATTGAGAGTCATCCTTTTTGGCATTTGCTGAATCCCAAAAGCATTGAGACTTACTCCTCAGATGGGAGACTTGGTAAACAGTCCTGCTTGTTCCATCTTTATCCCTTGACCAAACTTCTCCACATGCAATCATGTCTCAAAAAAAAAAAAAAAAAAAAAAAAAGCAAGAGTAATCCTTCCTATCATCTTCTCATCTTCCAAAAGCTATTTGTTGGTTGATGACACTACAGAATTTGCAGTGTCAAACACTTGGTGGAGCAAACATCTCTCCATTGACTCTTTAATTGGGCTGAAGCACCCTGATGAGGGGTCTTTATTTAGTGTTTTCAGTGGGTTATTTGTCAGGAAGCTAGGGCCCAGGGATTTCAGAAAGAACAGAAAGAATTCAGTAACTTTCTAAGACTCTGCTCCAAAATCGGAAGGAGGAAAAAAAATGCCTGGAGAAATTAATTTAAAGATAAATACCAGACAAATCTGGGAAATTGCTGGGAATGAATGTACTTACAGATGTCACCTTTCTGAAGGCAGTTAGATTCTTGAGTTTCATTTCCCTCATTATAGTTTGTGCGCATTGCCAAGGATGTATTCTTCCAGGAAAAGTAAAGGCAAATTTCTTGGCATTTGCTTTATATCCCCCCACTGGAAAACTCATTAAAGAGCCATTCCTGATGGCAATTGGAGATGTAAATGAAATGGCCTCCTTTTAGTATTTGGTTGAGATGGCCCAAATGTTTGACAGTCATTAAAACTTCCCCAAGCAGCATTTATAATACTAAACCAAAGTTGTCAATCGGCAACATCACTAAAGCTCTGTCAGTAGTCACCATTGGAAGGGAAATAGAAATCAAGTTGCATCAGAATGCACTCAGTTCCAAACCAGGGCTTCAGCTCCACTTTTTGGGGCAGAGGATAGATTCCAGAGTCTCTTTACTGAGTTTTTAATCGAGTTGCTATTCCACTCTTTCTTTTATGGAGCCATAGAAGTGTCTGTAATGAAAGATTAAAATGGTCCTGTGCAGTGGTTTGCAGTGGCTATGCCCAAATAAAATATGACAGCTCTCTCGTAGGGCCTATATGTAAGCAGAGGGAGCTCGGTAACAAGCCGCATTATGCTCTCTGCCATGCATACTGATTGCAAATTGTGTGGGTTCTCCTCGATGCCATAAAAAAAGAGAAAAGGTGTATGTGTGTGTATGTGTGTGTGTGTGAAAGAGAGAAAGATTTTTTCTCCCCAACTGATTATGAACCTCATGCACAGCAAGGAACGGAGAAACCACGTTCAAATTTCCTGTAGCAGAGGACATATACACACACACTACTTACACACTGACAGGCTAATGGCTACTTTCCCAAAGAGTGGTTAGAAAGAAGTAGTAAATGGGACTGTGTGGCTGCCGTGAGAAGACCCGGGCAAAGATCAAGATACCCAGCAACATATCGGATAACACATAATTGGCGGGTCACAGCCAAATGAGTGTAGTCATGCATCGCCGGGCAGGCCTTTGCCGGTGATAAAGACACTTGTAAACAATTCAGTCCCAGAACATGGCAATAATATGTTGATCCGGCGTGTAATGAGGTGTCCCTGGAATCAATAAGCAGTCCTGGAGAGCAGGGAGCAAGGGCAGTGGCTGTCTTTTTGATGACCTTTCCTCACCACCGAGGACCCCATCTCCCCTGAAGAGGACTTTTCTCATTTTGCAGCCAGCTCCGAGTGTCAGAACTTCCATTCGCAGCCGGCAAATGAACAGCCAGGCCCTGCATGCTAATGAAGTCTGGGCTATTTTGCACCTTTTCATCCGCACATTATGCTCTTGACTCTGGAGAAGGTGGGAATTAGGCCGGACCCCAGTGTCAGACTGCCTGATGGCTCGGCTCCGGAAAACTGGTAATTGAAGCTGATGACTGATGCGAGGGAGGCCTGAATTTGGAAATAAACAGTTTCAAGCACTGCATGTCATTTCTAGAGAGACTGCTGCGAGAATGGAAATGAGCTCTGTTTCTTGAATCTAATGCAGTTTCTCAGCGGGAAAAACACCGTCTTTTAGACAACAATGCCAGTCATTAAGATTTAAATGTTCTGGCGATAATAGAAGAACTGGCCTCCCTGTTCACAAACAGCACTTATGTAAATGTCTTTCAACACCCAGATCTACATTTAATCCACGCCCAAGAAGATAACTGTGTCGGAAAGCGGAAGCAAATGCAATTCTTAGTCTATAAATACCATACATAAGGAGAGAGAGGAAAACAGTAAAATTGTTTGCCGACATGTCACGGAGCCCGGCCTGTCAGCGCCGGCGGGAACGGTGACTCCCTGTCGAAACAATGAGAAGACATCGGGAAGTGTCCAATAAAACACCAGGAAGCCACACTTTTACTGGTTCTTTGTGCACCGCTGCATTTCCTTCCAGATGCCCGCCCCCCATCCCCCTTCCTAGCCTTTCATGTTGAAGTGGCCCACATATTCCCCAGCTTAGATGCAGAATCTGTATTTGGAGAGTGGATCCCTATGTTCAGTGTTGCAATAGAAGCCCAAATCTGGACCCATTCGCTTGTAATCTTTTAAAAGAAGTTCCTTCGTCGGGTATTTATTTCATTTTCTCATCCCATCCCTGAGCTGTCACAAAACCTGAGACCAAACATGACATACTCTTTCATCCCCTCTCCCCAGTCTGCCCAGATTAATTGGACATTGTGTTGCTTATGCAAAAAGAAAAGCTCGTAACCCACACACAGCCTTTTGCGTTTTAAGAGGCTTTAAAAATCATTTTTTACTAGCATCCCTCCAGCCCAGTTCTTCCTGTGCAGGTGAGACACCTTCAGGGAAAAAATTATGAGCCTGGAGAAGAGGAGAATGAGGTCAGGGGTATTTATCATGGCAGGCCGGAGTGATTCATGAATAACCATCGGTTTGCTCTTTTCTCAATTCTCTTCCCTACCAGAAGTGAGATTTTGATACTTCAGGCCTTTTTCAATTTAATGGTGACATACAGGATTCTCACAGGCAGGCTTTGGTTTGTTAGTGACATCAAGGATATCAGTACAACTTGAGAGAAACCGAAGACAGCTGGGGTGTTATTGTCACTTCAGTTTAAAGGTAGCAAACCTATCTCACAAAGGATCAACACTGAATTATTTCAACATTTCAAAAATATAGATAAGCAATGCATTTCTAATAGCGTACTTGGGGATACTAGATAGATCAATGAATATTCAGCAATCCTTTGCATGAAATATATGAAACTCAATGAGAAAAAGGATTAATCCTAAAAACACACACATACGGGCACACCTACCCCTCACTGTGACAATGTCCCTGTATCTCATGGGGTCTCCCACAACATAATGGCTAAAAAAGAGGGAGAAAATTGGGGTCACTAAAATGGGATAATGATAACCGCAAGGCTTTCTGTGCATGGTGTACACGTACACTGGGAATTCAGTATTTATACAGTGATTCTTTCTTTGGCCAGGGTGGCGTTGATTTTTTTTTTTTTTTTTTAAAGATTTTATTTATTTATTTGACAGAGAGAGAGACAGCGAGAGAGGGAACACAAGCAGGGGGAGTGGGAGAGGGAGAAGCAGGCTTCCCGCGGAGCAGGGAGCCCGATGTGGGGCTCGATTCCAGGACCCTGAGATCATGACCTGAGCCGAAGGCAGTCGCTTAACCAACTGAGCCACCCAGGCGCCCCTGGCGTTGATTTTTTGAAAAGCTTTTATGTGTATTTCCTCACTGGACTCTCATCACAAGCCTATGGCACAAAGGGTTATTTTATTAACATGTAAGAAAAGGGAGCTAAGAGGAATGAGGTGATTTTTCTAGGATCACACAGCAGAGTAGTAAAGCCAGGATTGGAACTTTTGTTTTATACATTTGCCACGTTGTTTGTTTCTCTAAGTCCATGCTCCCCTGTGTAGACACCATCAGTAAAGGAAGTTATGTAGTATTCAGCTATTTCTACTTTTATTTTCCACGAGCTCTACCTCTTCTGTTGCTGTTATGAGATTGAAATTGTTCTGATGCGGAAGCAGGATGTGCAAGTCCAATTGTCCCGAGGAAGATTAGCCAAGAGCAAGATTTTTTGCCAGTCTTTAGTGGCCACTGGAGGTGACTGCTATAGTGAAAGCATCCTTTTGTGTGGAGAGCGTTGCCCGGATAAAAAAAGCAGTGATTCAGCATAGATTAAGGGTCATGATCATGGGGTTGGCTTTGGTTCAAATCCTGGCTCCACCACTGTCTCAGTAATAAGAGAAAAGCAGAGTGGGTCATTTCTCATTCATGTGACAGGAATTCCAGAAGGGGCTAGTCCAGGGTGTCTAGGGTGGAAGAGAACAGGCCTTTGATCCAATATCAACAAGATATTGACACGATCAATATCCCACGTTCCTATTGTCTCCCTGTTCTACCTTTTTTGGTACTTCATTTCCATCTCAAGATTGCCTCAGGGGTATGTCATGGCTGTACAATTGAGTCATCTCATCTTAAGGGAGAAGAAGGGAGGAGAGCAAAGCAAAGAGTCAGATGGGCACTGCCCTTTCAAGGAGCTTCACAGGAAACACCTCTACCCCTCAACTGCATCTATAGCTCATCCGTAGAGCTTTCACATGGCTATTTCTACCTACAAAGAAGGCTGGAAAGGGGAGATTTGAAGCTGACAAGTTGCTGCTCCCTCCCCAGTCTGGGTTCTCTTACTGAGGAAGAAGAGAACGGATACTGTGTAATTAATGAGAAGAAGAGTTTGCTGCCACCAGCACTTACTAGATGTGTGAATACAAGCTAGTTCAGTTGACTTACCTGCCACTTGGGAAAAAATAGTGGCTCCTTCCTCACTACCATACTGGGGTAGGGGGGTTGTGAGAATAAAGTGAAATATTTTGCATGAAGTACCCATTGCAGTCCTAGGCACATAAATATTAAGATATGGTGATCTAAGAAATGAGGTATGCAAATATGCTCAGCTTTACTAGAGATCTTGGAAATGCAAATTAAAACCTCAACAGGATGTTATTTTTCTCTCCTTTCCAATTGGCAAAAATTAAAATGAACAATAATGTACACTGTTGGCAAGTTTATGGGGAAATGGGCACTTGTAAACTACTAGTGAGATAACTGGAATAATAGTTTTGGAGGGCAATTTGGCAGCAGTTTTCCTTGGAATCCACCCTAGGGAAATATTTGCGCAAATGTATAAGGAGACCTGTCTGACAATGGTCATTGAAGTACTGTTTGTAATAGCAAAAAAATGAAAACAAAAAATCCAAAAAACAAAGAAACAACAAAAACTGAACACATCCAAAAGAGGAATGTTTAATTGAACAGTAGTTCATCCATACCATGGCTCACTATGCAGAAAATTTAGAAGAAAGAGGAAGATCTGTGTGTATGTAGTGACAAGGAAAGAGAAAAGGGAAGAAATATGAAGACTTTGTTAAGTGAAAATAGTAAGTTACAGGATGACATGTAGAATATGATGTCATATATTTAACTCATACCGTATTCCAAATATCTCGTTTCTGTATCTCTCTCTCTCTCTATATATATATACTATACATATGTATATTGGTGTGTATAGGCATACATAAGCATACATATGTAGATACTTGTAATTGTATAGCTAATTGTCTAGAAAGGAATGCACCCAACATTGATCACTTCTTGACTTGGAAAAGGGAAATGGTCAAAGAAACTTTATCTTTAGCCTCGTCTGTAATGATTTACTTAAATGATTTTTTGGGGGGATACTGTATACTTTATTGATGGTACACGACAAGGTAGGGGTTCCCAAGCCCCTTCCCTTCTTCAAGGGGTCTGGCATAGAAACTGTACAGGTCAGGAGATTCTCAGTGTGTTGGTGGATGAGTTGAGGCAAGGACTCCCCAGCAGCTGAGGGCCTCTCTCTTCCTCTTGCTCTTGCTGGGGCTGGTGGTCCAGGGGGCTCTCTTACTACTTGGAGGCCTTGTGGACCATAAGGTCCACCACCCGGTTGCTATAACCAAATTTATTGTCATACCAGGAAATGAGGCTGACAAAGTGGTCATTGCGAGCAATGCCAGTCCCAGCATTGAAGGAGGAATAGTAGGTGTCACTGTTAAAGTTGCAGGAGACAACATGGTCCTCAGTGTAGCCCTGAATGCCCTTGAGGGGTCCTCTGGTGCCTGCTTCACCACCTTCTTGATGCTGCCATATTTGGCAGCTTTTTCCAGGTGGCAGGTCAGATCCATGCCTGACACATTGAGGGTGGGGACACAGAAGGCCATAACAGTGAGCTTCCCATTCACCTCAGGGATGACCTTGCCGAAAACTTTGGCAGTGCCAGTAGAAGTAGGGATGATGCTCTGGGCAGCCCCCCAGCCATCACACCACTTCTGGATGGCAGCGATTGCATGAACTGTGGTCATGAGTCCCTCCACGATGCTGAGGTTGTCATGGATGACCTTGGCCAGAGGGGCCAAGCAGTTGGTGGTGCAGGAGGCATTGCTGACAATCTTGAGGGAGTTGCCATACTTTTCATGGTTCACGCCCATCACAAATATGGCGGCATCAGCAGAATGGGCAGATATGATGACCTTCTTGGCTCCACCCTTCAAGTGAGCCCCAGCCTTCTCCATGGTGGTGAAGACCCCAGTGGACTCCACAACATACTCAGCACCAGCATCACCCCCATTTGATGGGGAGATCTCACTCCTGGAAGATGGAGATGGGCTTTCCATTGATGACAAGTTTCCCTTTCTCAGACTTGATTGTGCTGTGGAATTCGCCATGGGTGGAATCATACTGGACCATGTAGACCATGTAGTTGAGGTCAATGAAGGGGTCATTGATGGTGACAATATCCACTCTCCCAGAGTGAAAGGCAGACCTGGTGACCACATGCCCAATAAGGCCAAATCCATTTACTCTGACCTTCACCATCGTGTTTCGGGACATAGCTGGCACTACACCAGAAGATGAGGCTGTCTGTCGAACAGGGAGGAGCAGAAAGCCGTGATTTTTTTAAATATACATTTTTATTGTAATATTGTTGGGAGGCAATTTTCCATGGGTCTTGTATTTATACTTCATGTCTTGTGAGTGGAGGCACCAACAGCTTTTGTTCCAGACTATCTGTTCAAGGATGTCTTGGAAGACAGGGATGGTCTCTCTCTGAGACAAGGCTTGGTTTGTCTGCTGGCCAATGTAGTAAAGATAATGTCCCCCTCTGGGACAAAGATTGAGCAGTTTGCTTGCAGCCACTTTAAAAGACTGAGATTTCCTAATCCTAGGGTCCCTCGGGTCTGCTGCAAACCCAGTGTGTGTGCTGCATCCACCTGGGCTCACCTCCATGTCACCCCCATGGTACTTAGGAGTCAAAGGGAACTGATGCAAACATGAAGCCCATGATTTCTGGGAGCAATAAAGTCCTTTGTCTCTGACCTGGGAGTCTCATATCTTCCACTGGCATCCATGAGATTGTGGCAGGCTAAAATGTCAGCATGTTCACAGTGCAATGTAAATATTGAATAAGTAGACTCACACGTGTAACCAGCACCAGATCCAGGAAAAGACCATTACTAGCATCACAGAAATCTCCTTGATGTACCCTTCAGTCAATACCCTCCCAAGGGTAACACACTCTCATCTAATGGCATGGATTAGTTTTACCTGTTTTGAGTTTTACTTAAATGGTATATACTCTTTTGTGTACATTTCTTGCAACATTATGTTTATAAGATTTATTCACTCATATTGTTACAGGTAGTTCATCATAATCATTGCTGTGTCAGTAAACCACAATTTACATATCTATTTACTATTGATGGAAATTTATATTATTTCTAGTTTTTTACTATGTAATTATTTTATACCAGTTTTATTGAGATTGAATATAATTGACATATATCACTATGTAAGTTTAAGGTGTGCAGCATAATGGTTTGAGTTACGTGTATTGTGAAATAATTACCTCAATAAATTTAGTTAGCATCCATCATCCTACACAGATACAATAAAAAGAAATGGCAAAAAAATTTGTTTTCCTTGTGATGAAAATTCTTAGGATTTACTCTGTTGACAACTTTCTCATATACCTTATAGCAGCATTAGCTATGCCATCATGTTGTATGTTATATCCTTAGTACTTACTTATCTTATAACTAAAAGTTTGTACCTTTTAACCACCTTCCTGAATTCCCCCAGTTACTTCTTTTTCCTAAAGGAGAGCATTTTTATATATTGCTTGTATGATTTTCATTGTGGAAATTTTCAAACATGCACACAAAAGAATAATATAATGATCCTCTATACACCCACAGCCCAGCTTTAACAAATATTAACTTCTGACATTTTGTGATAATTAAATTATAATTACAGTTTAATAATATTTAAAAAGGAATCAGCCTTTTGATTCCCTGAATTACTTTCAAGATGAAAGCATCTCCATGATGAAAAAATAATACCAAGTCACTCTCATTGTCATGCCTTTAAGTACATTTATATGTAGCTGAATCTAAATTTATTTCTCTGGCCGAAAGCCCTCTGATGACATTCAGATTCACATATCCATCTGTCTCCTTCATATATCTATCTCTGCTTGGATGTCATTTTAGGTCTAGCTCCTCAGAAGCAGACCTTAGATGAGGGTTTGTGTATGTGATCTATAAGGGGCCACTCTTAGGAGAAACTAGTAAGGCAATGGGGGAAGCAGGATAGGGACAGAGCAGGCGAGGAAACCAAGCAAGGGACAATAGCAGGCAAAGTTCTGCAGAAGGTGGCTTCAGCTTGGTTCCTACAGAGGTGTTCTGGAGTGTGAGTTATGGCTTTAAGTTTGTTCCAGTGCAAGAAATGGGAGCTGGGCTATTATATTCTTGCACTCATCAGTCATTGTCCAAGGTGGCTTTGGGGGTGGGGACACAAACTCCCAAGCACTTCCAGCTTGTCAGTGGAGCACCAGCAGGGTCTGCTTCTGAGTCTATTAGACAGCTCAGACTAAATATGTCCAAAACTTCTGACACCCCTCCCCCAATTCCCGTCCCCCAACTCCATCCTTCTAGTTACTTACACAGAGCTCCTTGGAGTCATCCATGACTCTTTCTGTCACACCCCCATCAATATATCAAGAAATCAGGTTGGCTCTATGTTGAAAATATATCCAGAATCTCTTCATCACATCCACTGCTACCCTATTAAGCCACCATCGTGTCTCACTGGAACTGCTGCCAGAGCTTCTTAGTTTGTCTCCCGGTGTTTATGCTTCAACCTACCCCACCCATCTCTTCTCAGCAAAGCAGAACAAAAAATCCTGTGAAAGTGGAAGTGATCGTGTTAGTCCTCTGATCGAGCCTTTCACTGGCTCTCCATTTCCCTCAGCGTAAGTCAAGACCCTTACACAATGGCCTACAAGGCGGTCCCCTCTATCCCCCACCTGTTTACCTCTTGACCTCCTCTCCTACTGCGGTCCCTGTCGCTCACTGCCTGTGGCTGCATGTCCTCCTGGCTGTCTCCTGAACACACCAGGTCTGAGCCTAGCTGATCCCTCTCCTCTGCCTGCTACAGTTTCCTCCCAGAAAATCACACCGCTCCCTCCCTAATCTCCTTCAACATGCCTCAGTGTCACCTTTTCAGGGAGGTCTACCTGGACAAGGCTATTTAAAACTGTAACTCTTCTCCATTTCCCTGTACTCCTTATCTCTCTGACCTTGCTCTTTTTTTTCTTTATACCATATAGTTCACTGTCTTATTATGTGGATTGTTGACTACTGTCTCCTCCCACTAGAAGGCAAACTCCATGAGGACAGGAATTGCGTGTTTAGTTCACTGATGTATACCAAGTATACCAGATATACAGTTTATGCTTAATAAATATTTGCCAAGTGAATGAATGCACTTCTGTAGACCTCAATTTAGTGATACTATCTCAAAGTAATATGTTTAGATTCAAGACCAGTAGTCTTTTAAGTTGTGCCCTTTCAGTGACCGACAGTCAATGGATATAGATTGTCCCCAAGGAGGGGCAGATACTTGGGCCAGGCAGCTCCCTTCAGCTAATGGCTGTTTCTGGGGAGAGACTCAATAGTAAGTCCTAAGTAGGCACCTGCCATACACCATACAGTGAGTGCCTCAGTCATAAAGGGGGACTCTGGATGGTCTCACAGCATCCACCATAGAATGCCCCTTGTCCTCTGAGGTGCACTTGCTGCATGTCAATTCACCCCTTCAGGATTCTCTTTGTTTTTACTTGGGGAAAAGGTAATTATAAGAGGAAAGTTAGTCAGATGAACCTGCTGCTCCAGCTATCTTGGGACTGCAGTTGATACTCATTTTTTCCCTCCCTTGCTTTCCATTCTTGATTTCTCTCAGTCTCAGCCAGCACCTCCCCTGGCCTCAGTGGCTTACCTGATGTGGTGACCCAGGAGGAGGCATCTCTGGAGAGTCTGAGCCTCTAGTCTCCACATCCTTCGCAGACTGTTGCTGCTCTTGTCTATTTATCATCAAAACTGGTCAGGGAAAGGCTAGGAAGCACCCAGTGTGTCACCTGGGTACCCCACATGTTCCTCCCTACCCCACTATGTAACAGCAACCCCGCACCTTCCTGATCAGGATCAGTTACCTTGTCAGGATGGTGACCCATCTCCTGGCTTGTTAGTCTTTTGGCATGAGGATCCTGAAGTTGGTGTTCATATCTTAAAGTTTAGTAGGACACTTGCATCCCCTGGTGGGGTGTTCCCCTTCTTGGGAACCAGAATGTCTAGAACCACAGAACCTAGAATTACAGAGATAGAAGTACAGATTCTCCAAGTAAATCATCACTGGAAGTGATGGTGTATGGGGCCACTTCTATGTTCAGTCCAGACCTATTGATTTCACTTATTGGAAACACAATACCACATAATGGTCATTACTTAGGATATTTGCTACATTCTGGAGGACAGAGACTCATTCTTGCATGATGTTATTTCTCAGCTGGCACATTGGTTGTGCCTTGAAAGGGTCATTTAGCTACTCTGTCACGCTGCCAGTTTCTTTGTGGTAGTGAATGTAATAGAACTAGTAGACATGTGACTACTGGTGGACCACCTTTGCTGTAAGTACATCTTCTGGTCCAATGTGACATAATGAGGGATCTTGTGTTGGTGGATCAAATACTCTGTAAGCCCTATAAGAGTGCTCCTGAGGACAGGACAAACAAACTCATACTTGGAATGTATGTTGTTTTGGTCAAGATGAATGGTCACTCCTTCCAGAGTAGAAGAGGTCTAACATAATTAACTATCAATACTATCAAGTAGCAGATTGGTCTCCTTGAGGAATGGTACCATGATAGGACCATTGGTCCCTGTGGTTGGCATATTGGACATTCAGTAGCAGCATTAGCCAGGGTGAGAGAGAGCCCATTCTGTTGAGCTCATGCATAAGCCCCAAACCTGCCATCATTCACTATCAGTTCACATACTTATTTTGCCAGCACTGGAATAGTTGATGATGGAGGAATGCTGAGCCATTTTGTCTATTGGATCTTTAGTAAAAGATCTTTTCTGTGATGGACATTAACATGAAATAGGAAAAACGTTATATTTCATACTCACTTCAATATGTCCATTCACGTGCCTCTATCTCAGAAGACCCACCCATGTGGTTCAGGTATTAGCTTATGGAGAGAAACTGGTGGTGGATGGCATGGAATGGCCACTTGCTTATGTCATTACCTGCCTCTCTTGACCTTTCATTCCTCATCCTGGATCTGCTTTGTCCATCTTAGAAGGGATTACTGTTGGGCCCACCTTTCCTGAGTCTCATAGAACCCAGTTTATGGCAGGCTATTCTGGCTGCCGAGTCACTTGCTTCTTCATTTATCAGGTTTTCAATCTTTGCCTGCCCCAGAGAAGATTGCTAATAGCAATTTTCCTCCAATCTTTTTTTTTTTATTGCAGTAAAATACACAAACCATAAAGTTAACCATCTTAACCATTTTTAACTGTACAATTCAGTGGTAATAACTACATTCATATTGTTGGGCAACCATCACCACCATCCATCTCCAGAACTCTTTTCATCCTGCAGAACTGAAACTCTGTGCCCATTCAACAGTAACTCCCCATTCTGCTCTCTCCCTGACCCTGGCAACCACCACTCTACTATCCGTCTCTGTGAATTTGACTACTCTGTGTACCTCAGGAAAGTGGAATCATACAACATCTGTCCTTTAGTGTCTGTCTTATTTCACCTAACATAATGTGCTCAAGCTTCATCTGTATTGCAGCATATGTCAGAATTCCTTTCCTTTTTAAGACCAAATAATATTCCATTGTATGTACATACCACATTTCGAGGAGCAGGGGTTTTTTGGATGGTGTAAAATTCTGTACTGCTGACTTATTCTAGAACTCTAGAGTCTATATTGTGATTCATTTACTGGAACTTACATAAACTTCACTGGACATCTTTTCCCATTACATATACCTCTAATATGACCAGGTCTGCTATATTGTATGGCCCAAGTAGCAGGCCTGATCTGCTGCAGAGAACTTTTTTGCTCTGAGCCCCATTAAAGCTGGCAGCCTTTTGTGTCACTCAGTAAATGGGTTAGAGAAGTTTCCCAAATGTGGAATATTTTTCCACCAGAACCTGAATAGGTTTACCAGGCATTGTGTAAGATAAAATAATTTGTTCTTTCCCTTGAAGGGGATGCTCCGTCATGCCTCAGACCACTAAAAACTTCACTGTTGGGTAGGTTCCTAAACAGGGTTTTTTTCACATTGTCTGGAGCACATATATTGTACCACTTGTTGCTGATTTGGTCTTATTAACTTAGTCATTGATACATGGACCAATGTGATGCTCTTCAGGATGTCTAGCCAGTTGAAGTCTCTATGGGCCTTAGAGCACTTAGTCCATAGGTTTAAGGGAGGGAGAGTTTACATAGCCTTGGGCCAAGCCTGCAAATGCATACTGTTGTCCATCTTGAGTACATACAAACTGCTCTGGTTTTCATTCCTGACAAGTAATGGAAATGAAAACATCCTCCAAATCAATGGCTGCATGCCATGTAACCAAAGCATGTTAATCTGTCATACAGGTGCCCCATCTAGCATAGTTATCATTGTGGCTATGACCTGGTTCCATTTGAACTTAGTCCACAACCATCCTTCAATGTCTGTCTTGGTTTTGCAGGGCCAGAATTGTGAATTAGATGAGAATATAATGGAATGACCCCTCTTTCCTTTAATTTGTAATTCCTCTTTCTAATAATTTCTGCCATTTACCCTGAATATAAGATTGTTTCTGATGTAACCTCTTGACGAAGAGCAGGGGGGTACTATGTCAGAGGGGCTCTTTCACTTGGTCTTCCCCACTATGGTAGCTCTCACATTATGGACAGAAGATCCAATGTGGGGATTGTGCCAACCACCAAATATGTCCATTTTATATTATTAGATAAGTCCATGGATTCAGTGAATCCAATGGGAGCCTAGCC
Organism: Phoca vitulina; assembly: GCF_004348235.1. NCBI lineage: Eukaryota > Metazoa > Chordata > Mammalia > Carnivora > Phocidae > Phoca > Phoca vitulina. Next base: position 32,450,055 of record NW_022589725.1, on the reverse strand, counting down.
AAGACTACTTATACCTGCCCCAACCTAATTGGAAGTCCGTGATGATGCTTTGGTTCCATGAGTATCAAAATCACATCAGACCCTCTGTCCAAGGGCCTTCAAAATGTTTGGGAAGCAATCCCTTTTCCAAAAGGTCAACCTGCAGGGGATCAAATATGGACACATTAACCCTTCCCAAGGAAGTATAAATTTTGGTCCCAATCTTATATTAAGGTTGGGTTATGGAAAGGTTTTCAGGGGAGGTGTTTTTTTTTTTTTTTTCCTCCTGCCCATTGTCCATGTTGAGACAGGGACATTTTTTGCTTTCTTTGTACATGGGGGAGATTTTCTTTTCTAGTTTGCCTTCTACTGAGGTATGATATTCTGCAAGATGCTGTTTTATGTGAGGTGTTTCTGATTCCCCATTTGGTATGGGCCCTGTCTTCTGTCTTCATAGGCAAGTCATCAAAATGAAAGCTCTTTACTACCAGTTAGTGACATTTGGCTTCAGTTAAACTGATGGTTTCAATGTGTGTCTCTCTGTCATCCTGATTTCACTTTACTTTGGCTCCTGGGGATTTTGGTTGCTTTCTTACCCATGTATTATGAGGTGAATTGTGTTCTTCCAAAATCAGTGTGTTGAAGCCCTAACCCCCAGTACCTCAGAATGTGACTGTACTAAGGACAGGGCCTTTAAAGAGGTGATTTAAGGTAAAATGAAGTCATTAGAGTGGGCCCTAATCCAATCTCATTGGTGTCCTTATAAGAAGAGGAAATTTGGACACACAGACACTGGGAATGCACATGCACAGAGGAAAGTCCGTGTTAGGACACAGGGAGCAGGTGGCCATCTACAAGCCAAGGAGAAAGGCCCCAGGAGAATCCAAATCTACTGACACCTTGATCTTGGACTTCCAGCCTCCAGAAGTGGGAGAAAATAAATTTCTGTTGTTTAAGCCACTCAGTATGTGGTATTTTTTTTTTTTTTTATGGCAGTCCTAGCAAACTAATATACTATGTTTAAAAAAGATTTTTAAAAAATTTATGTGAGTTGTTAATGGCTTTGCAGCAGGATGTTACTCAGGGTAAGTAGCCAAAATAACTGCTAGGTCCATCTCTTTTGTTTTTATGAGTTTTTCCTGTGAAGTTGTTATGAGTTGTATACAACTTTATGACTATCATCTTCTGAATGAGTTTTTTTCTCTTATGAGTATAGCATACACCTTTTTCTTATTTGTTTCCTTGTTTATTTACATAGTTTTATAATCATATTTGGTCTAATATATTGCTACTCTTTCTTTCTTCCCTCCCACCTAATGCTAATCACTTCCTTCCTACATTTGAATCATGCATATTTTCATTTCGTTTATTTGCAAACTTCCTGTGTTGTTTGCTTTGGATTGCTTCTTATTATTAGATTGTGTATATATAATTTTTAAATTTAAGTCAAATTTTGAATTCAGTTAAAACATATATATTCAATGATATAGGATATATATATCTGGATTGTTAAACATGGATTACTTGTCTTTTTATTGTTGCATTGTAAGAGGTCCCATCTATATTCTGTATACTAGATTCTTAGCTGTTACATGACTTGAAAATATTTTCTTTCTTTCTGTGGCTTATCTTTTCATTTTTTGATAGTGTCTTTTGAAGCACAAAAGCTTTTAATTTTGACAAAGTCCAATGTATGTACTCTTAATTTGATCGTCCTTTTCATGTTATTTCTAAGAAACCGTTGCCCAATCCACTGTTACAAATTTTTAAAAGAGTTTTAACTCTTATATTTAGATCTATGATCCATTTTTTAAAATTATTATCTTATGTTAATCGCCATACATTACATCATTAGTTTTTGATGTAGTGTTCCATGATTCATTGTTTGCGCATAACACCCGGTGCTCCATGCAGTACGTGCCCTCTTTAATACCCATCACCAGCCTAACCCATCCTCCCACCCCCCTCCCCTCTAGAACCCTCAGTTTGTTTCTCAGAGTCCATAGTCTCTCATGGTTCGTCTCCCCCTCCAATTTACCCCCTTCATTCCTCCCCTCCTGCTATCTTCTTCTTCTTCTTCTTCTTCTTCTTCTTTTTTTAACATATAATGTATTATTTGTTTCAAAGGCACAGGTCTGTGATTCAACAGTCTTACACAATCCACAGCACTCACCATAGCATATACCCTCCCCAATGTCTATCACCCAGCCACCCCATCCCTCCCACCCCTCACCACTCCAGCAACCCTCAGTTTGTTTCCTGAGATTAAGAATTCCTCATATCAGTGAGGTCATATGACACATGTCTTTCTCTGATTGACTTATTTAGCTCAGCATAATACCCTCCAGTTCCACCTATGTCGTTGCAAATGGCAAGATCTCATTCCTTTTGATGGCTGCATAATATTCCATTGTATATATATACCACTTCTTCTTATCCATTCATCTGTTGATGGACATCTTGGCTCTTTCCACAGTTTGGCTATTGTGGACATTGCTGCTATAAACATCGGGGTGCATGTACCCCTTCGGATCCCTACATTTGTATCTTTGGGGTAAATACCCAGTAGTGCAATTGCTGGATCGTATGGTAGCTCTATTTTCAACTTTTTGAGGAACCTCCATACTGTTTTCCAGAGTGGTTGCACCAGCTTGCATTCCCACCAACAGTGTAGGAGGGTTCCCCTTTCTCCGCATCCCCGCCAACATCTGTCGTTTCCTGACTTGTTAATTTTGGCCATTCTGACTGGTGTGAGGTGGTATCTCATTGAGGTTTTGATTTGGATTTCCCTGATGCTGAGTGATGTTGAACACTTTTTCATGTGTCTGTTGGCCATTTAGATGTCTTCTTTGGAAAAATGTCTGTTCATGTCTTCTGCCCATTTCTTTTTTTTTTTTTAAAGATTTTATTTATTTATTTGAGAGAGAGAGAATGAGAGACAGAGAGCACGAGAGGGAAGAGGGTCAGAGGGAGAAGCAGACCCCCAGCCGAACAGGGAGCCCGATGTGGGACTTGATCCCGGGACTCCAGGATCATGACCTGAGCCGAAGGCAGTCGCTTAACCAACTGAGCCACCCAGGCGCCCCTGCCCATTTCTTGATTGGATCATTTGTTCTTTGGGTGTTGAGTTTGATAAGTTCTTTATAGATTTTGGATACTAGCCCTTTATCTGATATGTCATTTGCAAAAATCTTCTCCCATTCTGTCGGTTGTCTTTTGGTTTTGTTGACTGTGTCTTTTGCTGTGCAAAAGCTTTTTATCTTGATGAAGTCCCAATAGTTCATTTTTGCCCTTGCTTCCTTTGCCTTTGGCGATGTTTCTAGGAAGAAGTTGCTGTGGCTGTGTTCTCCTTTAGGATTTTGATGGACTCCTGTCTCACATTTAGATCTTTTAACCATTTTGAGTCTATTTTTGTGTGTGGTGTAAGGAAATGGTCCAGTTTCATTCTTCTGCATGTGGCTGTCCGATTTTCCCAATGCTATTTGTTGAAGAGACTGTCTTTTTTCCATTGGACATTTTTTCCTGCTTTGTCGAAGATTAGTTGACCATAGAGTTGAGGGTCCATTTCTGGGCTCTCTACTCTGTTCCATTGATCTATGTGTCTGTTTTTGTGCCAGTACCATACTGTCTTGATGATTATAGCTTTGTAATAGAGCTTAAAGTCCAGAATTGTGATGCCGCCAGCTTTGCTTTTCTTTTTCAACATTCCTCTGGCTATTCAGGGTCTTTTCTGGTTCAATACAAATTTTAGGATTATTTGTTTCATTTCTTTGAAAAAAGTTGATGATTATTTGATAGGGATTGCATTGAATGTATAGATTGCTCTAGGTAGCATTGACATCTTCACAATATTTGTTTTTCCAAATGGAACGTTTTTCCATTTCTTTGTGTCTTCCTCAGTTTCTTTCATGAGTATTTTATAGTCTTCTGAGTACAGATTCTTTGCCTCTTTGGTTAGATTTATTCCTAGGTGTCTTATGGTTTTGGGTGCGATTGTATTTGGGATCGATTCCTTAATTTCTCTTTCTTCTGTCTTGTTGTTGGTGTATAGGAATGCCACTGATTTCTGTGCATTGATTTTATATCCTGCCACTTCACTGAATTCCTGTATGAGTTCTAGCAGTTTTGGGGTGGAGTCTTTTGGGTTTTCCACATAAAGTATCGTATAATCTGCAAAGGGTGAGAGTTTGACTTCTTTGCCGATTTGGATGCCTTTGATTTCTTTTTGTTGTCTGATTGCTGTGGCTAGGACTTCCAATACTATGTTGAATAGCAATGGTGATAGTGGACATCCCTGCTGTGTTCCTGACCTTAGGGGGAAAGCTCTCAGTTTTTCCCCATTGAGAATGATATTTGCTGTGGATTTTTCATAGATGGCTTTTATGATACTGAGATATGTATCCTCTATCCCTATACTCTGAAGAGTTTTGATCAAGAAAGGATGCTGTACTTTGTCAAATGCTTTTTCTGCAACTATTGAGAGGATCATATGATTCTTGTTCTTTCTTTTATTAATGTATTGTATCACACTGACTGATTTGTGGATGTTGAACCAATCTTGCAGCCCAGGCATACATCCCACTTGGTCGTGGTGAATAATCCTCTTAATGTACTGTTGGATCCTATTGGCTAGTATTTTGGTGAGAATTTTTGCATCCATATTCATCAAGGATATTGGTCTGTAGTTCTCCTTTTTGATGGGGTCTTTGTCTGGTTTTGGGATCAAGGTAATGGTGGCCTCATAAAATGAGTTTGGAAGTTTTCCTTCCATTATCTATTTTTTGGAACAGTTTCAGAAGAATAGGTATTAATTCTTCTTGAAATGGTTGGTAAAATTCCCCTGGGAAGCCATCCCACCCTGGGATTTTGTTTGTTGGGAGATTTTTGATGACTGCTTCAATTTCCTTTGTGGTTATAAGTCTGTTCAGGTTTTGTATTTCCTCCTGGTTCAGTTTTGGTAGTTGATACATCTCTAGGAATGCATCCATTTCTTCCAGATTATCTAATTTGCTGGCATAGAGTTGCTCATAATATGTTCTTATAATTGTTTGTATTTCTTTGGTGTTGGTTGTGATCTCTCCTCTTTCATTCATGATTTTGTTGATTTGGGTCATTTTGCTTTTCTTTTTGATAAGTCTGGCCAGGGGTTTATCAATCTTGTTAATTCTTTCAAAGAACCAGCTCCTAGTTTCGTTGATCTGTTCTACTGTTCTTATTTCTATTTCATTGATTTCTGCTCTGATCTTTACTATTTCTCTTCTCCTGCTTGGTTTAGGCTTTATTTGCTGTTCTTTCTCCAGCTCCTTTAGGTGTAGGGTTAGGTTGTGTATTTGAGACCTTTCTTGTTTCTTGAGAAAGGCTTGTATTGCTATATACTTTCCTCTTAGGACTGCCTTTGCTGCATCCCAAAGATTTTGAACAGTTGTGTTTTCATTTTCATTGGTTTCCATGAATGTTTTTAATTCTTCTTTAATTTCCTGGTTGACCCATTCATTCTTTAGTAGGATGCTCTTTAGCCTCCATGTATTTGAGTTCTTTCCAACTTTCCTCTTGTGATTGAGTTCTAGTTTGAAAGCACTGTGGTCTGAAAATAGGCAGGGAATGATCCCAATCTTTTGGTACTGGTTGAGACCTGATTTGTGACCTAGGATGTGATCTATTCTGGAGAATGTTCCATGGGCACTAGAGAAGAATGTGTATTCTGTTGCTTTGGGGTGGAATGTTCTGAATATATCTGTGAAGTCCATTTGGTCCAGTGTGTCATTTAAAGTCTTTATTTCCTTGTTGATCTTTTGCTTAGATGATCTGTCCATTTCAGTGAGGGGGGTGTTAAAGTCCCCCACTATTATTGTATTGTTGTTGATGTGTTTCTTTGCTTTTGTTATTAATTGCCTTATATAATTGACTGCTCCCATGTTAGGGGCATAGATATTTACAATTGTTAGATCTTCTTGTTGGATAGACCCTTTAAGTAGGATATAGTGTCCTTCCTCATCTCTTATTGTAGTCTTTGGTTTAAAATCTAATTTGTCTGATATAAGGATTGCCACCCCAGCTTTCTTTTGGTGTCCATTAGCATGGTAAATGGTTTTCCACCCCCTCACTTTCAATCTGGGGGTCTTTGGATCTAAAATGAGTCTCTTGCAGACAGCATATCGATGGGTCTTGTCTTTTTATCCAATCTGATAGCCTGTGTCTTTTCATTGCGGCATTTAGCCCATTTACATTCAGGGTAACTATTGAAAGATACGAATTTAGTGCCATTGTATTGCCTGTAAGGTGACTGTTACTGTATATTGTCTGTGTTCCTTTCTGGTCTATGTTACTTTTAGGCTGTCTCTTTGCTTAGAGGATGCCTTTCAATATCTCTTGTAGGGCTGGTTTCATGTTTGCAAAGTCCCTTAGTTTTTGTTTGTCCTGGAAGCTTTTTATCTCTCCTATTTTCAATGAGCCTAGCTGGATATAGTGTTCTTGGTTGCATATTTTTCTCATTTAGTGCTCTGAATATATCATGCCAGTTCTTTCTGGCCTGCCAGGTCTCTGTAGATAGGTCTGTTGCCAATCTGTTTCTACCATGTAGGTTTCAGATCTCTTCTCCCGAGCTGCTTTCTGGATTTTCTCTTTGTCTCTGAGACTTGCAAGTTTTACTATTAGATGTCGGGGTGTTGACCTATTTTTATTGATTTTGAGAGAGGTTCTCTGTGCCTCCTGGATTTTGATGCCTGTTTCCTTCCCCAGATTAGGGAAGTTCTCTGCTATAATTTGCTCCAATATACCTTCTGCCCCTCTCTCTCTTTCTTCTTCTGGGATCCCAATTATTCTAATATTGTTTCGTCTTATGGTATTGTTTATCTCTCGAATTCTGCCCTCCTGATCCAGTAGTTGTTTATCTCTCTTTTTCTCAGCTTCTTTATTCTCCATCATTTTGTCTTCTGTATCACTAATTCGCTCTTCTGCCTCATTGATCCTAGCAGTTAGAGCCTCCATTTTTTATTGCACCTCATTAATAGCCTTTTTGATTTCGACTTGGTTAGATTTTAGTTCTTTTATTTCTCCAGAAATGGGTTCTCTAATATCTTCCATGCTTTTTTCAAGCACAGCTAGTATCTTTAAAATCGTCATCCTGAACTCTAGTTCCGAAATCTTACTAATGTCCGTATTGATTAGGTCCCTGGCAGTCAGTACTGCTTCTTGTTCTTTTTTTTGAGGTGATTTTTTCCATCTTGTCATTTTGTCCAGGGGAGAATAGATGAATGAGAGAACAAAACGCTAACAGCGTAACAACGTCCCCAGAAAATATACTCTAAACAAATCAGAAAAGACCTGAAACCAGGGGAAAAGAAAGGGAAAGAAAGAAAAAAGAAAAAAGAAAAGGAAAAAGAGAAAGATAAAAACAAACAAACAAAAATAAAACAAGAGAAAACAGAATATGATCAAATATGATCAGGCTGGTGCATAGATCAATGCCACACACTAGATTTTGGGTGTATTTTGGTCTGTTAGAATAAAGTTCCTCCCAAAATTTTAAAGAAAGAAAAACATATATATGCACAAAAATAAGGGTTAATATGATGACGGGATGGAATATGACTGTAAAGATGAAAATTACAAAAGATTTTATAAAAGGAATTGATGATAAGAAGTTGGTTGAAAAAAGAAAGAAGAGGATTTAAAAAAAAAGGGGGGAGAGAATGTGATCAGGCAGGACTAGAACAAAGCCCTACACTAGAGATTTAGGGTATATTTTGGTCTGTTAGAAGAAACTGTATCCCAAAATTTTAAAGAGAGAACAACTTATATATATATATATATATAT
>NW_022589725.1:32402241-32441860 GCF_004348235.1 Phoca vitulina | reverse complement strand
TCTCTCTCTCTCTGCCAAAATAAATAAATAAAATCTTAAAAAAATAAGGTTAAATACAATGAAGGGATAAAATGTGACTGTAACAATGAAAATTAAAAAAGACTTTTAAAAAAGGAATTGATAAGATGTTGAAATAAGAAAGAAGAAAATTAAAAAAAAATAGAAAAAGAAAAAATAAAGAAAATTAAAAAATTAACTTTGAATGACTAAAGAATCATGGGAAAAAAGCCATGAATTCTATGTGCAGTATTCCTGTAGCGCTGGAGTTCTGCCATTCTCATTATTGGTAAACGTGGTCTTGGTTTGCTGTTCTTGCTGATCTTCTGGGGGAGGGACCTGTTGCCTTGGTTCCCAAATGTCTTTGCCAGAGTCGGAATTGCGCTGCCCTTGCCAGGGGCTGGGCTAAGTAATCTGCTCAGGTTTGCTCTCGGGAGCTTTTGTTCCCTGTAAGCTTTCCGTACAGCTTTGGAGGACAAGAGTGAAAATGGTGGCCTCCCAATCTCCACCCTGGAGGAGCTGAGAACTCGGGGCCCCACTCCTCAGTGAGCCCCCAGAGAAAAGCAGTCAATCACTCCCGTCTCCCTGGTCTCCAGCTGCACTCTGTCCTTACCTGGCCGGTGAGCAAGCATTTCTATCTCTGGCACACGACCCCGTGTGGAGTCTCCAAACCCAGCAGATCCCTGCGGTGTGCTCCCGCGCCGCTCCTCCTCGGGGAGGAAGGGGAGTCTCCCCAGATCTGCCACTTGTTGGGTCCCTGCTGGAAGAGCAGTGGTCCGACTGTGCCGCGGATCATGGTTTATGGCAACCCTGAGTTGAGAGCCTGCTCCTTGGCTCCGTCTCTGCAGCCGGCTTCCCTGCTCTGATACCTGGGAGCTCTGCTGCACTCAGGCACCCCCGGTCTTTCTGTGACCCTGAGGGTCCTGAGACCACACTGTCCCAGAGAGGGTTCCACCCCTCTCTTAGCCCATGGAGCAATGTTGCTCAGCAGAGCCGACTTCTATAAGTTCTGATTTGGTGCTCTGCTGCTCTATCACTTGCCAGTACCGGCTGACAGAGACCCCTCCCCCGCCGTCTATCCTCCCGAATATCACCTCGGATTCACTTCTCCTCACGTCCTATCTTCCAGAAAGTGGTTGCTTTTCTGTCCAGAGAGTTGCTCCCATCTTTTCTTCGATCTCCTGTTGAGTTCGTAGGTGTTTTGAATTGTTTGATCCGTATCTATTTGAATTCCTGGGACCAGACGAAATCCAGGTCTCCTACTCCTCTGCCATCTTGCTCCTCCCCCCTCTACAATCCATTTTGAGATAATTTTTGTATATGTTGTGAGGTAGGGGTTCAAATTCACCCTTTTGTGTGTTGCTGTTCAGTTGCACCAGCACTATTTGTTCAAAAAAAATATTCTTTCCCTCATTGACTAGTCTCATCAATCTTCTAATCTAAAATTGATTTAATTGATGATAAAATTAGGGGTTTATTTCTGGGTTCTCAATTCTATTCCATTGATCTGTACGTCTATCCTTAATGCCAGTAGACCACAATTTTGAGTTATCTAGCTTTTCAGTAATTTTAAAATTGGGAATGAGAGTCCTCAAACTTCATTCTTATTTTTCAAGATTGTTTTGGCTATTTTTGGTCCTTTGCATTTCTATATGAACTTTGGAATAGAACCTGTTAATTTCTGCAAAAAAGCCAGCTAGCTGGGATTTTGATAGGGAAAACATCAAATCTGTACATCAATTTAAAAAGTGTTACCACCTTAAAAATATTAAGCCTTCCAATCCATGAACATAGGATGTCTTTTTATTTATTTAGATATCCTTTAACTTTTTTCAACACTGTATTATAGTTTTTGGCATATAAGTCTTACACATCTTTTGTTAAGTTTATAACTAAATGTTTTATTTTTATTTAAGTGTTATTTTTTTCCTTGCCTAATTGTCCTAGCTAGATTTTATAACCCAATCTCAGAGGCTTTGCCTTTTCATTCAATGAAGAAATCATTTGCCTACTGTAAAATGCACAAATCGTAAGTATGCACCTTGTGGAATTTTATATGTGTGTATACGTAACTGCCAATTAATAATGTAACATTTTCACCATCCTAGAAAGTTTCCTCTTTCTAGGCAATACTCCTTCTCTGAGGTAACCATTACAAACTTCTTTTAACATGGGTTAGTTTTGCCTACTTTTGAACTTCATCTACATGTAATCATATAGTAATCTATTTTTTTTTTGTACCTGGCTCTTTCACTCAATATAATGTTTTTGAGATTTTGAGATTAAGTATGGTTGCTGTGGTGTTTTGCCCAAATCCCCTTTTCAAGACGGAAGCACCATTTCTCAGTCACTGGGAGTTCTCAGCTGAGTCCCTCTCTAGGAATCATCCTTAGCAGGAAAGAGCAGTCTGGCTGAAGGTCTGTCATGTGGTTTCCTGATGAATAATAATATCCCATTTATATGCTTATTATTCACTTGGATATTTTCTTTTGAAAGTGTTCAAATCTTTTGTCCATTTAAAAAATTGGTTTACTTGACGTTGTTTTCTTGACTTACAGGAGTTATTTATAAACTGTGTATGAGTCCTTTGTCAGATATTTCTATGGTCTGAATATTTGTGTCCCTACACCCCATTCATACATTGAAATCCTAAACTCAAGGTGATGGTATTAGAAGATGGGGCCTTTGGGAGGTGATTAGGTCATGTGGGTGGGACCTTCATGACTGGGATTAATGCCCTTGTGAAAGAGACCCCACAGAATTCCCTAGTTCCTTCTACCATGTGAGGGCACAATGAGAAGGCATCAGAAAGTGGCTCATCATCGGACAATGAATTTATGAGCACCTTGATCTTAGACTTCCTAGCCTCTAGTAGCGTGAGTAATAAATTTCTGTTGTTTGTAAGCTATCTAGTCTGGGTCGCCTGGGTGGCTCAGTCAGTTAAGTGTCTGCCTTCACTCAGGTTGTGATACCAGGGTCCTGGGATTGAGTCCCACATTGGTCTCCCTGCTCTTTGGGGAACCTGCTTCTCCCTTTGCCTCTACCTCTCTCTCTCTCTGTCCCTTATGAATAAATAAATAAAATCTTAAAAAAAATAAGCTATCTAGTCTGTGATATTTTGTGATAGCAGCCCAAATGGACTAAGACAGGTGTACAATTTGAGAATATTTTCTCCCAGTGTGTGGCTTGCCATTTCATTTTTTTATGGTGTCTTTTGATGAGTATAAGTTTATATTTTGATGAGGTTCATTTTATCAGGTTTTTTTTTTTTTTATGATCCATAGTTTTTGTGTTGTGTTTAAGAAATCTTTGCCTACCCCAAGTTCATGATGATAGTCTCCTACATTTTCTTTTAGGACCTTTACAGTTTCAGATTTCACATTTAGATTTACAGCTCATCTTGAGTTAATTTTGTGGATGGTGTGAGGTAGGTGGTCAAGGATCATTTTTTAAATATAGATTTCCTGAGATGATATATTCAAAATGCTGAAAGAATGAAACTGGTAACCAAGAATGTTGTACTTGACAAAGTTGTCCTTCCGAAATGAAAGCTACATAAAACTGCCAAGCAAACAAATGCTGAGGGAGTTCATCACCACTAGACTTGCTTTACAAGAAATGCTGAAAGGAGTTCTTCAAGCTGAAATGAAAGGATGCTAACTAGTAGCATGAAAACATACAAAAATAAACAACACACTCAAAAAGCAAGTATACATCAGCTTCAGAACACTGTAATATGGTGGTATGTTAACCACTTAACTCTAGTATAAAGGCTGAAGGACAAAAGTATTAAAGATAACTATAGTTACAATAATTTGTTAATGAATACAAATATGAATATAAAAACATGTAAAGTGTGACATAAAAACATAAAATGTGTGTGTGGAGGAATGAAAGGTTAGAGTTTATGTGTGATCGAAGTTAAATTGCTATCAAATTAAGGTATACTGGTATATCCATAAGATTTTAAGTAAGCCTCAGGGTAACCACCTATAAAAACACACAAGGTTGGGAAAGTATACTACTATGGAAAATCATCAGTTCACAAAGGAAGGTGTCAAAAGAGGAAGAAAGGAATAAAGAAACTACAAAACAGCCAGAAAACAATTAACAAGATGTCAATAGTGAGTCCTTACCTATCAATTACTTTAAGTATAAATGGATTAAGTGCTCTAATCAAAAGACATAGTGTGGTTGAATGAATTTAAAAAAAATAAAAGACCCAACTATATGCTGCCTACAAGAGACTCACTTCAGCTTCAAGGACACACATAGGCTTAAAGTGAAGAGATGGAAAAAGATATTCCAAGCACATGGAAACCAAAAGAAAGCAGAAGTAGCTATACTTATATCAGACAAAATAGACTTTAAAACAAAAACTGTAAAAAGAGACAAAAGTCATTATATAATGAGACAGGGGTCAATTCATCAAGAGGTTATAATAATTATAAATATGTATGCATCCAACACCAGAGCATCTAAATATATTAAGTAAATACTAACAGATCTGAAAGAAGAAATCAACAATAAAATAATAGCAGGGAGATTCAATATCCCTACTTTCAGCAATGGATAGATCATCCAACAGAAAATCAAAAAGGAAACATTGAACCTGAACTATACTTTAGACCAAATGGAACTGACAGACCTGCAGAGAACATGCCATCCAATAGAAGCAGACTACACATTTTCTCAAGGGCATACAGAACATTCTCCAGGAAAGATTATATGTTAGCTCACAAAATAGGACTCAAATTTAAAAAGACTGAAATTATACCAAATATCTTTTCTGACTACAATGGTACAAAACTAGAAATCAATAATAGGAAGAAAATGGGAAATTCACAAATATTTGGAAAATAAATAACACTACTGTTGAGCAACCAATGGGTCAAATGTTTATTTATTTATTTATATTTTTAATTTTCTGTCCTCTGGTGGTTGCCTCCAAAATTCAATTAACATAAGTTCTTTTTTGTTTGTTTGTTTTGTTTTTTATTATGTTATGTTAATCACCATACATTACATCATTAGTTTTTGATGTAGTGTTCCACGATTCATTGTTTGTGTATAACACCCAGTGCTCCATGCAGAACGTGCCCTTTTTAATACCCATCACCAGGCTAACCCATCCCCCCACCTGCACACACACAAGTTCTTGATTTTTTAAATCTTTTCATGTTTTCTACTGAACTACTTCTGTTATATTACATGAGGATTTGGTTGATGTATATCCTTTCCTTACCTTTCCCTCCTAAGTTCTGGTAGGTGGATCTTTTTTTTAACCAACATTTTCCCCTTTATTTTCTAATTGAAACCACTTTGCCATGTATTGTTGCTACTACATACACAGGAAAACATTTGCTTTATGCATATGAGACCAAACACTTATATGTCACTTTTCTGGCTGTAAATATTTTTTCCCTTTTGGATATTAATTCATTTTCCACCTTCGATTCAATTGGCATCACTTCAATTAAAGGACATAAAAATAAGACTCACATGGGAATCATGTGTGTGTGAAATGGAAGCCTCATCAAATGTTAAACCACACAAACACACAACCAAACTTAACACCTGATTCTTCCTTTTATCTGAGCAACAAGGGTGAGAGACTCTTTGAAATCCTCCCTGGGATCCATGTAAATGACCAAGATAGTTAGGTAGCAAATGATCTTCAAAGCGGGCATCCTTCCAATAAATGTTTGCATTGATTTCATTATTTCTAAAGGCTGATTGATGCCAGAAAGAACAAAGAGATAAGGCAAAAAACATCTCTTTTATTGCCCCCACTTCCTGTATTTTAGAATGAGCATGTGCTATTGGACAAATTCTGTGGTCATTTAAGGAATTTCAGACATTCCCTACTCAGGGCTAAGGCAGGCTGGTGGGTAGGGTAAGGACAAGCTGCACCATGGGGTCAGGTGTCCAGAAGTTCTGTCTGCTCTCTTGCTTGTTAGTTGTTCTTTATGACATTTACAGATTAAGCTGCTTAAGAAGGGTTAAAGATAACTAAACAGTTATTCTAACCTAATATCAAACACTTATTTTGTTTGAATTTTTAAATTTTAATTCTTTAATTTTTAAGATATAAAATGCAGTCTGACTTTTCCATATTGCAGATGAAGAAATGAGAGCGGGTTTTCAGCTTTTGTTAAATAGAAATAAGGAAAGGGTATCAAATGCCTTATCTGAGAATTTCCTAGAACCTGAGGCAGGAGGATAGAAAAACAGAAAAAGATGAGAGGGTTGAGAGGACAAATGAAGCCAGGGTACTGTGGAGAAAAAGCCAGGGCGACCAGGGTAGCCAGATTCATTTATGAGGAAGAATTTTTTCATTATGAAGAAAATCATTCGTGATTCCTAAATACAGTGTGTGATAACAAGGTTTTAATGTTGAAAGTATTATTGAGAAAACTTACAAATATGGCAAGAAATGGGAGCTTTCATCATATACCGCTGACTCTTGAACAACACGGGTTTGAGCTGTAAGGGTTCACTTACGGATTTTTTTCAATAAATTCAGTACAGTTCTGTAAATGTATTTTCTCTTCCTTATGATTTTCATAACAACACTTTCTTTTCTCTAGCTTACTTTACTGTAAGAATACTAGTATCCAAGAAGTAATGGTTGGTTTTAGTTATCCTAATCTTAGTACAAAGGATACAAAAAGGCATGGAACTTTAATCATTTTGGCTAAAGGAATTTATCCTTTAGTTTATCCACTGATTCAACTTCGGTGAGTGATGGGATGTCAGAGGATTAAAGTTTAACCCAATGCTGTCCAATAGAAATATAGTGCAAACCAGACATGTAACTTTAAATTTTCTCATTATAAAAAGTAAAAAAAGAAATTAATTTTAATAATATTTCATTTAATCAATATATTAAAAATATTTTCATTACAACACATAATCAGTAAAAAATTACTAATTAGTTTTCATTTTTTTATCCTAAGTTTCAAATTTCAGTGCGTATTTCACATAGCACATCTCAATAAGGACACTCAATTTTTAATAGTTGAAGTGAAATGTATCCCTACTAAAACAATAAAGTTGTGTTCCACAGAAAAACATTTTACATTTCTTTGGTTCTAAAATTAATTACAATGACCTAAAATTAAAAGTTCAGTTCCTCAGCCACACTAGCCACATTTCAAGTGCTCAATAATCACGTTTTGAACCGCATAACGCTCACCAAAGCATGCCTTTAACACTTTCACGCGGTCCAGTTCTGCGGCCAATCTTCTAGCCAGAACTTCTTGGGTTAGAATAGTCATAGTTTGTGCACATCCTGACCATTATGGGCTGAATTGTGTCCCTTCACATTCATATGTTGAAGCCCTAACCGCCCCCCCCCCCCATACTTCAGAATGTGAATGTCCTTGGAGATAGGGACTTCAAAGAGGTAATTAAGGTGAAAGGAGGTCATATGGGTGCGGTCTAAAGCAATATGACTGGTGTCCCTGTAAGAGGAGGGAATGTGGACACATGAAGAGACATGAGACATGCATGTGCCCAGAAGAATGGCCCTGTGAGGACGCACTAAGAAGGTGGCCATCTGCAAGCCAAGGAGAGAAGCCTCAGAAGAAATCAAACCTCTGCCACCTTGATCTTGGACTTCACTCCAGAGTGTAAGAAAATAAATTTCTGCGGTTGAAGTCCCCCCAGTCTCTGGTACTTTGTTATGGCAGCCTGGGCAGACTGATACACTGGCCCAGCACATAGAGGGTTAAAAGAAATAGAAAAGGTCTTTGCCATTTCAGATGTATTCCATCTATTTTGTCACCAGCTTCATATTTGCATATCCCACAAATCCTTAGATCTTGGCTCTCTGAAAACCAGCTATAGACAATAAATGTCAATAGGATGTATTTTTCTTTTTAAACTGGCCTTGTTGGGGCGCCTGGGTGGCTCAGTCAGTTAAGTGTCTGCCTTCAGCTCAGGTCATGATCCAGGAATCCTGGGATCAAGCCCCACATCGGGCTCCTTGCTCCACAGGGAATTTGCTTCTCCCTCTCCCTCTGCCTGCTGCCCCCTGCTTGTGCTCTCTCTCTCTCTCTCTGACAAATAAATAAATAAAATCTTAAAAAAAAAAAACTGGCCTTGTTTGCAAGTTCTTAAGTGGTTGGCTGGACAGGATGCTGTGTGTGTTTTCCTTTTGGAAGGTGGGGAGTGAATGAGTCACATCAACAAACCACAAACACATGGCTTTGAGGTTCAAAATGAAGTGTCTGTTCTCATCAAACCGAACCTCTTGCCTTTGTCCATCACAGACGTGGAGCCTCTTCAGGATCGCCAAAGTTCGTTAATAGCATTTGTGTCTATGCTAATACAATCAGAAAATTATGCAGACCGTCTATTTCTTTCCAGAGAGAACAGAGTGATCAGCCATTAGTGATTCACACTGATGAGCCTCCTCTAATTGCGTAGAATGTAATTAGTGATTATATAATATTTGAGCCCTTGCAACTGTCATTAATGTCCACAATTCACCAGAGATGGGCCCTACTGAATGGAGTATGATTGCCGCATGCTAAATCTAGTTAATCCAAGGTATGTTAATCAGCACAGGATGCACTTTAGGCAGTGGTTAAAAGCTCTGGTGACCTCACAAAAAAACCCTGACATCCACCAAAGTCTGAATTGCTTACAATAGAGATCCTTTTTAAAAGAGAAATTTAATAATTAAATGGCCTGGAAAACTTGAGGGCAGAGTTATTGGATGGTATTAACACATTTAGATTCTTCTGTAACAGATATGGTGACCAAAATGTTGTATTAGTGCTGGCATTAATTTGCGATATATTTGACTGTTGACTCACAGTATATTGTATGCTAAAGTTATCATGGTTGTCATGTGGCTAAGGAAAATTGGATTAAGAAATAGTTCTTTTTAAGAGGAAAGATGGGGGTGCCTGGGTGGCTCAGTTGGCTAAGCTTCCAACTCTTGGTTTCACCTCAGGCCATGATCTCAGGGTCCCTTGTGGGGCTCTGCGCTCAGCAGGAAGTCTGCTTGAAGATTCTCTCCCTCTGCCCCTCCCCCCACTTGTGTTTTTTTTCTCTCTCTCTCAAATAAATAAATCTTTTCTTTTTTTTTAAAGGACAGATGGCTATAATTCCCCAGAGCCTCTTTGGAGCACAATTTTGGAGGTTCATTTAATGGAACACAGTTTTAGAAGCAATAACATTATAGTGATATTTTGCTCCCTGTAATAAATAAAAGTTGGGTTCTAAAATGGATTCATATTTCACCGTGTCTTGAGTCATGACAGATTTTCAAGACATTTTTTCATAGCAGATGCTGTAGATGCCCCAAGTGGTGCTCCCTTGCTCATTGCATTCACCTGTAACTATGGTGGACAGTTCCCATATATACTGTAAACTTCCCACCCCAAGCATTTTTGTTTTTCTGCTTTTCTTCCCAAAGGCTTTCTTCAGCACCCCATGAGCTTAGTCAACCCACTTGTAGGGCAAACCGTAAGTGTCAAAGATTCAACAACTTGGTATAAGTCTCAACCAAAAGGGGCTGAGCGTTGGTGGATTAATTTCCCAGCTTCCTCCCCCTTTGGTGGCATAGTTCTGAGGGTGTGTTCCACATGGTTTTTCTGAAGGTCCCCAGCACCTCTGAGCACCTTTGCCCATAGTGGTAACTCACTCATGAACCCTGTCTTTATCTGTTTTCTCCCTTCCCTGCCTCATTTCCTGACTCCCTCACTTGGGTTTCCTGGTGTCATCTTCCGGAATGCTTAATTTTATGCATCAGTTTGACTGGCCATGGCATACCTAAGTTAAGCATTGTTTCTGGTGTGTCTGTGAGTGTATTTCTGGATGAGATTAGCATTGGAATTGGTGCTCAGCAAAGTGGATTGTCTTTACCAGCGTAGGTGGGCATCATCCAATCCACTGAGGGCCTCAGTAGAACAAAAAGCAGATGAAGAAGGAATTTGCCCCTTTTCTTCCTGCATCACTGTTGAGTTGGCACAGATGTCTCATCTCATTTTCTCCTGCCTTTGGACTCAAGACTGAATTATACCACCAGTCTTCCTGGTCTCCAGCTTGCTGCAGCAAATCGTAGGATTTCTCAGCTTCCATAATCATGTGAGGCAGTTCCATATCTATCTATCTGTCTATCTACCTACCTACCTACCTACCTATTCTATTGGTTCTGTTTCTCTGAAGAAAATTGACTAATACAGCTCCCAAATAAACTATCTGCACTGAAGCCCTTGCCCAAGTTTGGCTTTTGGAGAAACCCAACTAAAAAACCCTTCCTTACTTCTCCTTCATCCAATCCCACTACCCATCACCCGAAGAGAATGTACCCAACTGTGGTAACTTCCAGCAGCCCCTTTATATGTGTAGCAAGCCCTGAGTAGTTCTGTCCTGGTATGTACTTTTTACTGGTGAATTTATGTGAATTAAAACCTTTTATACCAACCATAATTTGTGCTTTATGTGACAGAACATACGAATGATTATTTCCAGTGTGGGATTTGTACAGGTTTACAAATTTCCAAGGCCTGAATAATTTAACATGTTCTAGTTCTTTATGAAATAATATGGCTGTTGTAGACCCCAATAAAAATAGCAACTTATGATTTATGTGATTTCTTCCCATTTATGCATTTTATGTAAATAATAAATACACTGGCATTTTTGCTTTGTAAGGTGCTTTGTAGTGGTTGTTTAATCAGCTTAAAGTCCTTCAAGGATTATTTGAATAAAGTTCTGCTGAGTAGTAGTGACAAGAACTTGTATCATCTCTTACTCTGTGCCAGACACTGTCCTAAGCTTTCTGCTATAAGAACTATAATCATCCCCAGTTACAGGTGAGAGAAATAATGTGTCTTAAAAAGGTTAAGAGATAGGGGCACCTGGGTGGTGCTGTTGGTTAAGCGTCCAACTCTTGATTTTGGCTCAGGTCATGATCTCAGGGTCCTGGGATCGAGCCCCGTGTCAGGCTCTGAGATCAGTGGGGATTCTGCTTGAGGATTCTCTCCCTCTGCCTCTCCCCCTACTCATGCTCTCTCTCTCTCTCAAATAAATAAATAAATAAATAAATCCTTAGACAAGACAAAAATATATATCCATCCTGACTACATATGGCTCTTGTATATCAAGCAACAACTGATAGAACAGCAGGGAGAATTAGATAAAGCATGTCTTTGAGGTTTTAATACAGCCCATTCAGAAACTATTAGAACAAATAGATTAAAAATAAGCAGAAGATACAAAAATTAGAACAGTGTAGTATAGCTTGAATTAATAGACATTATAGACATATACTGAGAGAGAGAGATTGATTTTTCTTGATCACCCCTGGAACATTTTTGAAAACAAAACATTTATAAGGTCATAAAGGAAACTCAATACATTCTAAATAACCAGTATCTGTATTTTCTTGGTATGACTATTTCCTCTGCCATAATGGGATCAGTTAAGAATTAATACAAATGATAGCTAAAAATTGTATATATTTATAAATTAAAAATATATTTCTATTAATCCCTGAGTTAAAAAAAGAAATCAATAAAGAAGTAAAGGAATATTTAGAACTGAATGATAATTAAACCCTACTTTTCAAAATTTGTGGTTCATAGCTAGACACAGAATTTTTTTAAGATTTTATTTATTTATTTGAGAAAGAGCGAAAGTGAGTGAGATCACAGAGGGAGAGGGAGAAGCAGATTTACAGCTGAGCACAGAGCCTGATGAGGAGCTCGATCCCAGGACCCTGGGTCATGACCTGAGCTGAAGGCAGACACCTAACCGACTGAGCCACCCATGTGCCCCGAGACATAGAACTTACAAGAAATTTTTTAAGCTTCTAAGTATACTAATTAGAAAGCCAGAAAGGTTAGTAATAAATACATATTCAACTCAAAAATTTGGGGGGTTCCTGTGTGGCTCAGTCAGTTAAGCATCCAACTCTTGATCTCAGTCTTGAGTTCAAGCCCTTGTGTTGGGCTCCACACTGGGTGTGGAGCCTACTTAAAAAAAATTTTTTTTTTTTTGAAAAAGCATAACAGGGCAAGTTACAAAGAAGAAAGGAATAGAGCAAACATTCATGAAATAGATAAAAAATAAGTAAGGGTTCTGAAACCAAAAACGGTTTCTTTAAAAAGATGGATAAAATAGGCTGACCTCTGACCTCTGCAAATAAAGAATCAAAGGATGCCGAACCTAATATGTTAGCTGTATGTTAACTATACTGGAATTAAAAAAAAAAAAAGAGTAACAAAGAGTAAGCAACCATACACCAGAAATTTAAATAAAATAAAAGGATATTATTATGTATGTATGTGAATAAAATAAAAACCCTACATGAAATGGTCAAATTCCTAAAAAAAAAATAACATCCCAAAATTAGTATAAAAAAAATCAGTAACTTGAATAACCAATAAATATTAAATAAATTGAAATCATGGGCAAAGTTTTGTTTTTTTCCCAAACTCACATGCCTAGATAGTTAATGTAAATTCTTCAAAAATTATAAAGAGCAGCTAGTTCTTTCTTAAACAATATTAAAAAGATTAGAAAGAATATAAGAAAATATAGAAAGAACATATTAGAAAGAATATAAGTTGCCTAATCTCTTTTATGGCATCATTTTGGTTCTAAGACTTGATGAGAGCAATACGAAGAAGGAAGATCATGGGTCCATTTCATTGTGAACATGAATGCAGAATCCTAAATAAAATATCAGTTAATTGCATCCAATAATATATAAAAATATTTCAGTATCAAGTAAGATTAATTCAAGGACAGTAAGGATGGTACATTCACAATAAAAATAAAGGAGAAAATCATGTGATTGTTCTTAATTAATGCAGAAAATAATTTGATAAGGGGCACCTGGTTAAGCGTCAGCCTTCCCCTCAGTCATGATCCCAGGGTCCAGGGATCAAGCCCCTAGTCGGGCTCCCTGCTGAGCAGGGAGCCTCTCCCTCTCCCTCTGCCTGCCGCTCCCCTTGCTTGTGCTCTCTCTCTCTCTCTCTCTGTCAAATAAATAAAATCTTTAAAAAAATAATTTGATAAGATTCAACACCTATTTATGATAAATTTAACAAATCAAAAACAAAAGTGAACTTCTTTTAGTTGATAAAAGATTTATACCAAAAGTTGAAGCATTTGCTATACTTAATGAAGAGTTTATAGTCATTGTCTTTACTATAAAGACATTGTTTGAGAGTATAAAATGGAATCACTGGACTGGAGGATACCAGGATGACAATAGAGTAATACTATAATAAAAACAGAGGGATTAATTGAACAAATGCCTAGATGAATGCTACATGCTGAGATTCTCATTCCTCTTTCAGAGCTTCCCAGAAAGTAGAAGTCAAATGTTCTCCATACAGAGAGAAGACTGGAAGACTTCACTCCTGGAAATTTGAACACCCCAAAAGGAAATATCCAAAGATATGAATATTGAAGCTTTGTCCACAAAGAGCCTGCTCAGATTGCCCAGAAGGGAGGATGAAAGTTGATAAGCCCCATATAAAAGCACCAAGCATATACAGGACACAGTGAGAAGGTCTAAACATGTGAATTCGGTGTCCGAGGGGAGTGGGGTGGGGGAGAATGCGCAGAGGCAATATTTGAAGAGATTGCAGCTGAGACTATTTCAAAGCTGGTAAATGATATCAAGCCATTGATTTAAGAAGCACTATGAACCTCAGACAGGATGAATACAAAGAAACCATACCTACAGATATCGTGCTAAAACTGATGAAAACTAAAGACCAAGAAGAAATCTTAAAGGTAGCTGGGGAGTAGGGTCATGGTGGTGATAGAAGACACATTATCAATCCACAGTTCCTGTTAAGAAATTAACCATAAGTTTAATGTTGCAGTCACCAGCTGGCCCAGACACAAGGGGAGGGGACACGGTCTACATCTTTAGATGGGAAGAGCTTCAAAGAATGTATGGCCTTAATTTAAAATGCCCTTAGCCCTCTTGGGATGCCTGGGTGCTCAGTCAGTTAAGCATCTGACTCTTGGTTTTGGTTCAGGTCATAATCTTAGGGTCCTGGGATCCAGCCCCATTTTGGGCTCCTCACTCAGTACAGAGTCTGCTTGTCCATCTCTCTCTGTCTAAAATAGATAAATGAATCTTTGGGGGAAAAAAGTTAAAGCAATCTACCGTGTAGGATTATACACGGGCTTAGCAAGGCTGCTGAATATAATGAAAATATGCCAGAATCAGATTTTTTTATATATTAGCAACAATTAGAACATGAAACTTTGAAAAAATAATTATTTCCAATAGCATTAAAAATGAAGTATTTAGGAATAAATATTGATGTGCAAGAGATCTACACAGAGGTCTACACAAAACTACTGAGAGATATTAATGGATTGGAAGACAATATTATAAAAATGCTAGCTCTATCTGTAGATTCAATGCAATTCCAGCAAAAATCAGCAGATTTTTTTGTGTGTGGTAGAGATTTATTAATTGATTCTAAAATTCATATGGAAATGAAAAGGGCCAAGAGTAGCCAAGGCAATCTTGAAGAAGAACAAAGTTGATGGATTTAATTAATTGCTTTATTATAAGACAGTATGGAACAGATACAAGATACACAAATAGACTAATGGAACCAATAGTCCAGAGGCAACTCACACATTTAGTTTTGTGATTTTATTGCAAAAATGCCACAAGGGTGCAGTAGGGAAAGGATGGTCTTTCCAATAAATGACTCTGGGTTAATTGACTACTCACAAGGGAAAAAGGATCTTTGACTTTTCCTTATATCATAGACAAAACCAATTCCAAGTGCAAAGTACATTTAAATATGAAAGGTAGCATGGGCACATATCTTCATGACTCTGAAGGCTATTCTTCTTTATATTTGACTAATTTTATTAACGTCTTGAGGAAATCATTCTTTCTTACTTTAGCAATTTCCAAATAGGTGATCACAACACCAGGCTTTGCATCCTAGATAAATTAAATCTCAGCTTTAAGATACATATTAATTTTATAGACATGCACAGTCAATTAACTTTTGAGCATCCTGAATATTTTTTAAGGGTATTCATTTAGGATTGTAAATGGACTTTTGAGTGTGTTTCTGAGAGCATTTGCAAAAATATCCTCACCCTTTTCTAAACTGGGGCTCAGCTTGTATATTTTTTCCCTCAACCTGAAACTCAGTGTCATGGCTCATTCCTAGAGTTTTGTCTTCCTGTCAGCCTGAGACACTGTTAATTCAATGTTGCATGATTTTCTGCCAAACTAAGTTGGCTAACCTGATTGGCACTTTAAGAAGTTTTGTGGGTAGCAAAAGTGTTTAAAGGGTCCCTTTCAATGTGACCTTGAGGATTACTTTGTGGCATATGAACCATCTTGTTTCCTCAGTTCTCTTTGCTTTCTGGAACAATCCTGCATGAAGCCACCCCACAGACTCACAGAGGGCTCTGTTTCATGAGGCCTTCTGCAGCAACACCTATTTATTTACAATTTAAATGGAACCCTGGGGACATTTCCCCTCAGCTGGCCAAGATTTAGAAGCTATATGATCTATAGCTAAATCTAAAACAGTGAATAAGCTGATAACAAGCAGAAAAGATCTTTTTGAAGAAGGTTCTCTGAGGATGGAGGAATGTCCATGCAACATGGGAACAAAGGTGTTAAAATCAGCCTGCCTGGATTAAGGGTTTCCAGCAACCTTTGACAGCTAGAATCTTTCCTTTGTCTCAGCATGCCCCCAGCTGGCAGATGGGGCTCACAATTTGCTTTCAAATATCTTGGCCTGTCCCTAGGATCTGATGTTTAAAAGGAAAAGCGGCGCATGAAGATTTCCCCAGTTTGCAACACTCTGGGCCAATAGTAATCTTTGTGGGGCAATCTTCGGCTGTTGTAACACACGACGATTAACCATTCAGATAAAGTTCCTTCTCTATTTGAGAACAAGCAATTCATTCAAGCCGTTTTTCTGCTCCTAGCTTTGGCCTTTGGTGTTTTTACACCAACTTTTCCCACTCTGTCCATCCTTCCCTCAAACCCTGGAGGAGGAAACATTAAGTACAGTCAGGGTCCCACTCGCTGCTCTTCTGTCATCTGAATGAATGGTTCAGCCAGCAGACCCATGATGAGCAGGAGAAAGTCTCAGTTCTGAGTTTTGCGAGTGTAGCAGATGTGGTTAAGATTCTGCCCACCTCCCTAAGCCTACTTCAGAGGTGGCCTGAAGATAGCTTCCTCCTTCACTAAGCTTCCTTCATCATGCAGGGGGCAGACCATGGGGGCCAGGGAGTTAACACCCCAGAAGTGACCCTCAATCACTGAGGGGTGGGAATTAGCAAAAAAATGTTCCAGTGTTCCGGCCTCTCAGAGGGACAATTCTCCACAGCCTCTTAGAGGATCCTGGGGGATTGTGCCCTGGGTGCCCACTGTGGTAACACCCTCCCTGCGGCACATCCTCCTGCCTGACTTCCATCCCTTCCTCACGGGGCTTCCTGAGACTAACTCCCAAACAAACCATCTGAACCCAAATCCTTGTCTCAGGCTCTGCTCTGGGGGGGAGATAAACTAAGTCAGGCACCCTGTGCCAGTGACTGAAGCTGCCAAGGATGGGCCCAAGAAGCAGTGGGCAAGAAAGGCAGTCTTTTCTGTAGCATCCACCCTTCTCTTTAGTGTTTGAGGTCCATGGACATGGTTCCATGCTTGTCCTTTCATGCAGAGATAAGCCAAAGGACCCAGGTACCATGTTCTTTTTTCTTTGTCCCTCACAGGGGCTGTATCACCTGGTGTGTCCCTTGTCTGCTCTGAGCTACAGTATGTGGGTGACATCCTAGACATCCCCAGGGCTGGGTGGGCCATAATACAGCTCTCATACTGCAGACGGTCCTCTGAGCTACCAGTCTGTGAGCACTGCCCCACGCCTCATCTGCTCCTCTCTGAAAAGAGGGAGTCAAATGCAATGATTTCTTCTTTGGCTATAGCTTTATTGTCTTTTTGCAAAAATTACTTCCTTGCTACAAAAAATAGCTAAAGTACAAGAAACATAAAGAAGAGAATAAAGAATCTTGCCTACCAAGGATGATTACCTTCAACAGTTTGGTAAATATCCGTCCTGACGTTTCTCTGTGTGGATTGTACATCCCTTATACCCTCCTCAAAGCCCCTTGGCCCACCTTTTAACTCCATCCAGGACCACCAATTGTGCAGGTGTAACCCCAGCTCCCCAGCCTACCTGTGCCCCAGGGCACCTCTACCACTGCAGGTGGAGCACCTGTGCCCATTTGGGGCAGGTGCTCACAGGAAGCAGAAAGGAAGAGAATACCCTACAGGGCAACCCTGGATCAGTGGGGCCTGGATCCAGTGGATAAAAACACTCCTCTCCTGTTCTGCAAACGGACGATTCTGAAGCTGTCTACACAGCTCCTGAGAGGGTCCCAAATAGGACTGAGCCCAGGGTGATTGGCTCGACAATTGTCCCTGGGTTGGTTTACCCTCCCTCCCTGTTTCACAGTTCTCCAGCCCTCTCTTCCCATTTTAGTGATCATTTCCCAAAATAAGCTGTCACACATAAGCCCTTGTCTCAGGCTGATCTGGGGCAGGCGTGGGGGGTAGGGGGGAAGCCACATACACTAAGATACTCTGTGTGTATGTGTGTGTGTGTGAATGAATG
Organism: Phoca vitulina; assembly: GCF_004348235.1. Lineage (NCBI taxonomy): Eukaryota > Metazoa > Chordata > Mammalia > Carnivora > Phocidae > Phoca > Phoca vitulina. Next base: position 32,424,221 of record NW_022589725.1, on the reverse strand, counting down.
AATGAATGTACGGTGTAAAACAAAGACATATGCTATACACACACTTCTATAACCTGGATTTGTACTTTCCATGTCAGTAGATACAGATCTATATCCTGATTTCTATAGTGGTGTAGTATTTTCCATTGTATATATACCATGCTTTCCCTAACTCGTTAAATGCTTTCTAGGGTTTTGCTGTCTCACATAGGATGCCAGCTTAAATGAAAATAAGCTGGATTACTTCCAAAGTATTATCTAGTAGGAACTAACCAGCCTTGAAAATTCCACTCTGGGGATGCCTGGGCGGCTCAGCCGGTTAAGCAGCTGCCTTCGGCTCCAGGCATGATCCTAAGGTCCTAGGATCAAGTTCCGCATCCGGCTCCCTGCTTCTCCCTCTGCCTGCCACTCCCCCTGCTTGTGCTCACTTTCTCTCTCTGATAAAAAAGAAAAGAAAAGAAAAGAAAATTCCACTTTGATTGGTAGCTGGAAATATCTCTATCTCACCAGTTAATGCTGCACAAAGCTATGATCCTTGCCCGGGGTCTAGTCTCAGCCTGATCCCATGGGGTGCTCTGGAGTGTGAACTGCACCGTGGAGTTCATGTCTCTTTAGGCACGTTCGAGCCCTTATGAAACAGCCATTGGACACTGGCTGCCCATGGAGTGGGCTCATTATCGCATGGGTGAGGTAGCTTCCCTTTTGGCAGTGGGCGATTCTCTGGAGAAGGAGACAGGTGAGAGCTGTTAGCAGCCACCACTCCCAGCAGCTGGTGGATGGCACCTGGCCCCGTAAAGGAGGCCTGGGTGGGGCACCGGCAGCATTTATATAATGTATAGACCTATAGAGGTAGAGAATATTACCTTACTGAGGTGTATGCTCGTGTATAGAATACTACTTTACTGAGAATTATAGTACATTCTCTTTATGATATATATGGATTATCAATTTTCAGCCCACACCTTTGCTCTATACTCATTGAGGCTGCCCTGCCCATTCCATTTCCAAATACCCTGATGAAGATGTATTAGAATAAATTTCAATTAAGCAATAGCAAAATCAGTACTTCCGACATAATGCACTGTTAGGCTTATAGTAACTAACAGACCTTAATGAGCCCCAGTCTCTCAAAGCTTTGTAAAAATCAGTTCCATAACATAACATAATAAAATAAAATGAAATTTAAAAAAATTTTGAAAAGAGGAAAAAAAGGAAAAAAAAAATTAGTTCCCAAAGTCACACGAGGTCCCTGGGCACTCTCTTACTTCACCAGCAAAATGCAATTTGTCTCATGTCAGCAGCATTCTATGCCAGCATCCGTTCTTCTCTGCAGGTGAAGCTTTGTGCCTTCTTGCCCCTGGGCTCTGCTCACTGTCACCCCCTAGAGGATGCTCTGGTGGCCATCACTGCAGTTGCCCCCCTGGCCCCCCAGGAAGACCACAGGGTGTCCGTAACCTGGCACTCCAGCTGTTCTGGGGAATCGTGAAGGAAGCCTTGACTCTGCGTGCTCTCCTCTGAGCACTGCTGGGGTCACTGCTGCTCTCCTCTGAGCAACTGACCTCCTGTGCCTCGGTTTCTCTCCCACACCATGCATTGGAGCCCATCTGTAGCTTTGTAGGTGAGCTGGAGGAGGGACTTGTCATCCAGTCTGTTCTCAGTTCCACTGAGAAGCAGCAGCTACCTAGGGAAACACTGGGACCTCTATTTCCCCCTCTTTGCCTCTGACATAACTGTACAATGGGAGGAAAAGCAGTACAGACCTCATTGAGTTTTTAAAAGGCTTCAACAAACCGATACATGGAGGGTGCCTGGAACAGTGCCGGGTTTGTGTAGGGACTTAATAAATATTTGCTATTATTGGTGTAAGGTTGCCCAACCACTAGGCTTTCTTGCCTCTCATCAAGTCTCATGGTAAAAATGGATCTTTTCTGTTTGTCTATATTGAATTAAGAGTTTGTCTTGACAAAAGCAGTCTTGGTGAGTGCTGGGCTTAGTCTATCTTGGTGTCAATACAGCTGGGAAACAGAAGGCAGGTAGCATCCAGCTGAGTTAGATGCAAGCAGTGTGGGTTTTAGAGCTGGAGAAAATGGGTTGGAGTTCTGACGAACTCACCTGGGCCTTAGTTTTCTCATCTGTAAAATGGGCAAGCAACACCTCCATAACAAGGTCATTCTGGGAGTTAAATGAGGACATAAAGCCTGGTGACTGAGAGTGTAGCAGGTTCTAGGGCCGAACTGCCTGGTTGTATCCAGTTATACGACTGCCATCCATCAGTTGTATAATTGTGGGCAAGCTATTTATTTAACCTCTGTGCCTCAGTTTTTCCTATCTATAAACTGAGATAATAGTAACATCTACTTTGTAGTACATTAAATGAGTTAACATCTGTGCAAAGCACTTATCTATGGTAAGCACTTAATAAACATGAGGCTCTTTATAAATATTAAATTATTATATTACTATCAATGTCAGTATTTAGTTTTGGCATACAAATGAAGATGATGACAATTATGTAGTAAGGACACATTTGTATGAGTTTAATTTAGTATAATATAAAATATTAGTTGTTTTATATATTTGCTCCCAATTTGAAACAATGCAAGTGTCCATGAAATAAATATTAACCCAGGATTGTATAATTTCAAAGCTGACAGGTCGGGGGGAATCATACACTGGTTTTATGCTGTTGTCACATGGCTGGTAATGAGAAATACTCACCACCTTCTTGGGATTAATGTTGAATAATGCAGGCTTTGCATTATGCAGTTTCTTCAGGAACAATACCCTTTGCATAAAGTGCCACCACCTTGCATATAAAAAGCCCTTGAAGGCTGTGCTACACGGAAGAGGCACTCCATGAATGGCAATTAGTCTAAGGTGTAGTCTTCAGTTAGGTACCAAGCAAATCACTTGTGTTCCCGCAAGCTTGGTTGTGCCTGAATCCTTTTCCACTTGAGTCCCCAACCCATAGGGACTCCCTGGGAACAGAAAGGCAGGTGCTATCATTACCCTGATATCACTCCGCAAGCCTCTCACCTGCCCGAGTCGCGGTACACCATTCCTGGGTCTTTGCTGTGAGTAAGGGTCGCTCCTCTGGCCACATTTCAAGTGCCGTGACTTTGGGGTGTGCCTTTTCTCTTGCACTTGTTGCATTGTCGAACAGAGTGCTGGGCCCATGGTTAATTAGCAATACATTTTTTTTGACTTAAGTATTTTTCAAAATGTGGAGCAAGACAGGGGAAAGGCTGTATTTGACAACATTCTCCATTCAGGACATGTGCATTTTTAATACATTTGTGTGGATGTTCACGTGCACATCTTCTGGCTGCCTGAGAAGAGCATGAATGAGGGTGACCTCTGTCCTTTCCTGGTCTAGTCTCGGGTGGGGCACAACCACAGGCTCCACCTTCAGCAGCTCCTCAGACGTTTTCTGTGATTTGAAGCAGCAGTGGAAGAGCTGGGAGGGTGGGGTCCGAGACGACACCCCCACCCCCACTGCCCATCAGCCTGGTTCCCCATTATCTTCATCTGGGTTCCCTCAGAGGCAGACTCCGAGATGAGGATTTGTGCACAGGTGCTTGGGTGCGATGCCGTGAAGCACCATCGGGCAGGGGAATTAGGCAGTGGGGAAGGCAGCCAGAACAGTGTTATAGAGCCCGTTAACACTCTGAGGATGGGGTAGAGCATGGATCGGACTTCTTCCATCTGAGCAACGAAGTGTTGGGCTATTTATCCAGAAACTTCCATTTTCCATTAATCAAGGGCTTCCCTGGAGGCAACAAGTCCCTAGTACTTCTGGCCTGCCCCTCTGTGGCCATGCAGGTTGCAGCCAGGAGAGCCCCCAAGCAGAGAGCGACAGTGGCTCTCAGGAAGAAGTCAAAGGCTGGTATGCGAACCATGAATGCCAATGGGGTGTGGACACAGCACCAACAGAGTCTGTCTAAATATTAAGAAAAAGAGTACATATATAGAAATATTCTAACCATACTCACGTTAATACAAGTATGCAGGTATGTATTGTTCTAAAATATTATGCCAAACCTTACCGGCTTAATCTTCAACCACCATTTTATGACTCCTGGTCTCTGGGGTCAAGAATTCAGGAAGGCTTCACTGGACACCTTTTATATGCAGTTGCCATCTGTTGGTGGCTGGAGCTGATGGAGCAGATGGTTTTCTAGAGCAACTAGAGATGGCTGGGAATCTCTCTCTCTCTCCATGTGGTCTGTCTGCATGGGCTTGTTTGAGCTTCCTCACAGCATGGCGGCCTCCAGGCCACCAGGCTCAGCAGCTGAAGTCTGCAAGAGAAGGTGTCCCTGCTCCTAAGGTAGAAAGTGCATTCATTTTTATGATCTTCCCTTAGAAGTCACTTCTGCTGGAGTCTGTTCATTCCAGACTCGTTGTGAGACAGCCTACATTCAAAGGTAGTGAATTAGACTCTGCTTCTTGATGGGGAGGTGACAAGGTTCTAGAAGAGCGTGTGAGACAGGTAAGAGTGAAGTGGTCCTTTGAAAAAAATACAACTTGCTCTGTGTGTGTGTATTCATATTAGTAGGTGCTGCCATCTTTCAATACCTATGAAATAAATAGTACCATGGAACAGCAAATGAGCCTGGGTCAGCACAAATGCCTCAACTAGTAAGATCGGCAGAAATGTCCAAGTTTGGTAACTGTCTGAGGATGCCCACTCACAGCTGCTGGCCTGAGCTGTCAGTGGATCTGTTATAATTCTCAGCCAGCTGGAGTGTGCGTGTATGTGTGTGTGTGTGCGCGTGTGTGTGCATGCGTGCGCACATGTGCATTCTTAGATGAGAACGTATTGGCTAATGATTATCAGCAACTACGGAAATGAAGGGAATCAGTGACACAATAAAAACTCTAATTGCTTGGCAACAGTATTTAGGCCTCATTAGGTAGATTTGTAACAGCTTCAAGAGAAATAAACTCCTGTGTCATTAGATAACAAGGCAAGAAATAGGTTATTTCCTTTTTGAAAGGTATGAAAGCTTCCAATTGCTTGATATATTCGCTTAGTAGATTATTTTCTGTCATCTCAGTTAATTGAATTTTATCCCTTGCTCTTAAAATGGTTTCCTTCAAAATAAGGTTACAAAGTTCAGAAAAGTCATATTTGAAATCATAGACGTTGAAGGCTGAAATCAACCTTATCTGGACCAAGTGCTCCAGGAGGAAATAAAAAAGCCTAAACCTTTAGAAGATCACCTTTCCCCCCATATACTTGGGTGACTTGGCATTCAAATAATATTTTGTAGAATACATATTGCAATATAGCACCCAATTAAGATTTTAAAAGAAAACTAAAAATTATTTGTGGTTCCATTGATAGTCTTTCTATGAGAATGCCATCAAAGCTGTCATTGTTGGAAATCTTTTATTTTAGTTAAAAAGGACAAAAATCAGAACTGAGGTTTAATTCCAATATAAACTTGGCTTGTAATATATTTGGTAGTATCATGCTTTCAATTTGTCTATGACATATTTCAAGCCGGCTCTCTTGTTTTTTACACTCTCGAGTCTTCCAGATTATGCACACCCCTCCCCCGCACACATACACACACCTTCACGCTACACAGTCAGATATAATGTGGTACATAAATAAGCTAATATTTTTCTTTTAAATGCTAAAAGGTGAACCAAATCAATGTAGCAAAAATACTTACAATGTCTCATATCTGATTTGCAAGGCTTAAATGTCCTTGACCATAATGTATACCATTTTCTGTCTTTTACTACAGACTTTTAAATCCATACACTCTTAGGCAAAAGGAATATATGGGCATTTGACAGTCTCCCTCCCTGCTCCCTTGAGTATGCTTTAGTATGTTTTACTCAAAGCCCCTTTGTCCCAGGCCCTCAGAAGGTTTGGACCATGGATAAGAGAAGCAGGCAGAAGCCAACTCTCTGGGAATTCTCCAGCACACTTTGACTTCTTGGTGCCAAATAATGTCTCATGCAGAAGGGAGCTCTGATATCTTCCCTCTCTCATGGTGAGAACCTGGAAGAGTCTAAGAAAAGAATATTCTATCTTCAGTGGTCATAATTCCAAGCCCTTGGCCACAACAATTTTCTTAGAAGGAGAGGGGATTGTTAAAATTTGAAGCCAAGAATACCCTTGTAGATAGTGTATACAGTGCATACTATATAGTATATAGGAGTATTTAGTATACACAGTGGGGCCAACGCTGTCTGCACCCATCCACATCCCTGTCCCCTGGCCCTCACCATTTTATACGTCCCAGTGCCCGTGTCAGGCAGAGAACCTGCACAGCTCAGGCACAGAACAGGCCAAAATGCCTGGAAATTAATGCCCTCAACCACCGACAGGCAGAGTTGGTGGATACAGAGCCCAGCTTCCTTAGCCCCGATGGGACGACTCTGAGGCACATTCGACATGATCACCTAGATGTCCCCAGGGGATCGTGTCCCATCTGCTCACGGTGGTAACCAGCTCCTGAGAGCACCTCAGATGGGCTTCCTTCCCTTCCCTGTCTCACTTCCCCATCCCCACACCATTTTTCCTGGAATCACCTCCCAAATAACCTACTTGCACCCAAATTCTTGTCTCAGGGTCTGTTTTCAGGGGACCTAGCCTAATTCTACCTGTGAGGGCAGTGAAATTTAATAATAGATCCTCTCTTTTGACAAAGATGAGGCCAGTCCACGTTGAACGGATTAGAGTTGGCTGTGGTCCCTCCTGTGCGTGGGTCCTACCTGGTTCTCCTGCATGCTAAGAGGCCACTCTCTGAAGTTAGACCACCTGTGCTTATTTCCAGGCTCAGCCATCTGGAGCTGGGTGATCCTGGACAAGTTACTTGCCCTTTCTAGCCAGGATTGGAGATCAAATGATTCTTACATTATGGGGGTTGCAGGAGATGAATGAATAAAATGTAAAGGGCGTCGTATAGTACCCAGCACACAGAAGATGCTTAATAAATGTTAGCTCTCATCACTATTATTATTACTACTGTTATGGCCACTTTTATGCCTAACTTTCTAGAATACGTTTCTACACATAATTTAGAAGTTTCCCATCTATTTCTTTGGCTCAGTCTTAAGGTAGGTATGCCATAAGGAACCCAAATGGAAGATGAAATTTTGGTTCAGAATATTTCTACAGCACAAAATATCTGAATTCTGGAGCCTGGTATTTACAGATCCTAGGTTGTATCGTGACAAGCCCTTTAATGCCCCTTAAAAGGATAAAGTTTCCTCCGATTTTCTCTCCTTAATTGCAACTTCCGGAGTGTGTTTCTAATTGTGTTTACAATTTTGTGGAAGCATTATTTGGAAAAGATACCCATTTAAAGAATATTTTAACTTAAAAAAACTTTTTATTTATTATTTATTTTTTAAGATTTTATTTATTTATTTGACAGAGAAAGAGAGAGAGAGCACAAGCGGGGGGGTGGGGGGAGTGGCAGGCAGAGGGAGATGCAGGCTTCACTGAGCAGGGAGCCCGATGCAGGACTCGATCCCAGGACCCAGGATCATGACCTGAGCTGAAGGCAGACGCTTAACTAACTGAGCCAATGAGGCACCCCTAAAAAAACTTTTTTAAACCTCAAATTTTCTCTCTCCTATCTCCAAATTATGTTCTCATCTAACACTTGTTCTCGAGGACAAGTGTACTAGAAAGTGACAAGGGGCTGCCGTCTTTGGGTGAAGAATTTACTACTTTGATTTTGCTGTGGCCCAGACAAGCAACTGCATAAAAAGAAAACCAGAATCATTTGGGGAGCCCTTCTTGTATCCTTCCCTAACCTTACAATCCTAACCTCCTCCATATTTCTTCCTTGGGAACTTCTTTCTCAGCCCTCTCCGCCTTTCCTGCTCCACCAAATAGCCTGGTCCCTTGACATAGGTTTCAATTCAGAAGCTTCCATCAGTGAGAATTCTTTAACAAGTGATTTCTAGTTTCCTACAAGGAAGGGGATGCTCTGGTGATCACATTGCATGATAGAGTGTTCGAGGCTGGAGGGAGTGTTTCTGTCCCCTTGTGTGCTCACATGAAGTGGGTGATACTGAATTGTGCAGTGAGCTAAGTCTTTGCCTGCAGTCTTTCTGGCAAGGATGCGTCCTTCACTGCCACGTCACCCTTTCCAGTGCTTAATCTCTTCCTTACTGTTTGTTCCCTTTTTGCCCCCTCTCTGCCACCAAAGTTCAGGAAGAATCTGTGGTTAAGTCCTTTATGCCTTAATGCCATTAAGCGGAATTAAGGTGTTTGATGTTACTAGGATGACATAGGGGCCAAGAGAACAGGTTCTCCTGAGTACAGTCCTGGACTGCAGTTGTTTTCCCTCAAGGATGCCATTAGAGATAGAGACAGGGATAGCAGTGAAGGAAAGTGAGTCCCTTATTGCTGTTAGTCATGGTTGGGCTGCCAGTGTGCAGAGCATAGAGCTCTGGGATGCTGAGCTGGAGAAGATGGCCCTGCCCAACACTGCTCCCCCACAACAAACCCATGACCTCAAAGTGCTCCATGCACTGGTTAGCCACCCAGAAGGTCAGGGGACCCATAGAAGGAGAAGACCAACATGTATCAGGGAGAGCAGAATGGCTTTGTGGAAGGAGGAAGCAGGGAGGGAGAAAGAGAGAGAGAGACAGGCAGACAGAGACAGAGCGAAGGAGGTACCAGCAAGATAAAACAAGAGCATCAGGCCTCCTTTTTGTGGGTAAGGCTTTGGGCCAGCTACTGCCATTGACCTTCTGGCACAAATAAACACGCCCCAATTGATGTCTTGGAAACTGACCAATTATAGTGGGGTCCCTCCTTTGGGGGAAGAAGAGGTGTAGAGACAGGAGGAATTAAGGTGAGAAATTCCCATCTCTAGAGATCTCAATGAATATAAATTCATTTTTCCCTATGCCAAGGTCATTTGCATTTTTAAGCTCCTATTAAAGGAATTTCAGGCACCATTGAATAGGTGGGAAGAGGAATTTGGGCTCATTGATAGAGACTTCTACTCTATCCTGGGAGTGTCACTCCAGCCTGAGTCAATAAAGGTCCATTTAGTAACTTACAAAGCTGTGGCTGAAGAGATCCGAGTCAGCCTGGAAGTGCCTGGGAGGTTGGACAGATTAGCGCCTCTTATCTCAGCATTGAATTGAAGGTCAATACCTTGAATTCTCCTGCAGTAAGCGGGTGTCTAGAGAGTATAGATTTTCTGCTCTATAAGCTTGACTCTCCTTTTTTTTTTTTTTTTTTTTTTATAAATTTTTTTTTATTAATTTTTTTATTGTTATGTTAATCCCCATACATTACATCATTAGTTTTAGATATAGTGTTCCATGATTCATTGTTTGTGCATAACACCCAGTGCTCCATGCAGAATGTGCCCTCTTTAATACCCATCACCAGGCTAACCCATCCTCCCACCTCCCTCCCCTCTAGAACCCTCAGTCCATCGTCTCTCATGGTTCCTGTCCCCCTCCGATTTCCCCCTTCATTCTTCCCCTCCTGCTATCTTCTTCTTTTTTTTTTTCTTAACATATATTGCATTATTTGTTTCAGAGGTACAGATCTGTGATTCAACAGTCTTGCACAATTCACAGCGCTCACCATAGCACATACCCTCCCCAGTGTCTATCACCCAGCCACCCCATCCCTCCCACCCCACCCCCACTCCAGCAACCCTCAGTTTGTTTCCTGAGATTAAGAATTCCTCATATCAGTGAGGTCATATGATACATGTCTTTCTCTGATTGACTTATTTCGCTCAGCATAACACCCTCCAGTTCCACCCATGTCGTTGAAAATGGCAAGATTTCATTCCTTTTGATGGCTGCATAATATTCCATTGTATATATAGACCACATCTTCTTTATCCATTCATCTGTCGATGGACATCTTGGCTCTTTCCACAGTTTGGCTATTGTGGACATTGCTGCTATAAACATCGGGGTGCACGTACCCCTTCGGATCCCTACATTTGTATCTTTGGGGTAAATACCCAGTAGTGCAATTGCTGGATCATATGGTAGCTTTATTTTCAACTTTTTGAGGAACTTCCATACTGTTTTCCAGAGTGGTTGCACCAGCTTGCATTCCCACCAACAGTGTAGGAGGGTTCCCCTTTCTCTGCATCCCCCCCAACATCTGTCATTTCCTGACTTGTTAATTTTGGCCATTCTGACTGTTGTGAGGTGGTATCTCATTGAGGTTTTGATTTGGATTTCCCTGATGCCAAGTGATGTTGAACACTTTTTCATGTGTCTTTTGGCCATTTGGATGTCTTCTTTGGAAAAATGTTCATGTCTTCTGCCCATTTCTTGATTGGATTCTTTGTTCTTTGGGTGTTGAGTTTGAGAAGTTCTTTATAGATTTTGGATACTAGCCCTTTATCTGATATGTTATTTGCACATATCTTCTCCCATTCTCTCACTTGTCTTTTGGTTTTGTTGACTGTTTCTTTTGCTGTGCAAAAGCTTTTTATCTTGATGAGGTCCCAATAGTTCCTTTTTGCCCTTGCTTCCCTTGCCTTTGGCAATGTTGCTAGGAAGAAGTTGCTGAGGCTGAGGTCGAAGAGGTTGCTGCCTGTGTTCTCCTCTAGGATTTTGATGGACTCCTGTCTCACATTGAGGTCTTTCAACCATTTGGAGTTTATTTTTGTGTATGGTATAAGGAAATGGTCCAGTTTCATTCTTCTGCATGTGACTGTCCAATTTTCCCAACACCATTTGTTGAAGAGACTGTCTTTTTTCCATTGGACATTCTTTCCTGCTTTGTCAAAGATTAGTTGACCATCTACATATGGATTTCTGATTCTGCAGTTTCATAACTGTCCAGTTAAAAATATTTATATTCATTCTGTTTGAAAACTGTTCTTTGTGTGTTTATACAGTAAGGCTAAAAGTTGAAAACCAATAACCAATACTTACATTCTTACATTATTAGCATTATGTGACTATTTGTTCATTAAAATGTTACATATAGGGCTAGAATATATCTTTCTGGACATTTCTGAGACTACTCCAGGTAGATTCTTCTTTGCTTCAAGGCAAAGGATGAGCTGTTTGGGGTGGGCAGGCCCACTGGTGCCCATGACCTTAAGCCAGTGGTTCTCAGCCCTGACAGCCCATTAGAATCACCTAGAGGAGCTTTTAAACCCTCCCCAAACCTGAATTGTACCTGAGACCGATTAAATCAGAAACTCTCAGGTTGGAATCCAGGCATTGTTGCTTTTTAAAGCTCTCTACATCCCACCCTGTAGTCCCGCTTGAGAACCACTCTTTACTCCTTCAGGGTCCAGCTCACTTCACATCTCTGCCCTACCGTGCCTGCCCCATCCCATCATAGCTTTGGCAGGGTTTTGCCAGGCCGGTGGGTGCCCCTTCATCTCAGCCCCACCTGCAGTGTTTTTGCCTGTGGCAACGTTCATGTCTTTCACTAATCTTCTCTCACTTTTCCCTATCTTCCAGAAATGTGTTGAAACCTCACTAGCTGCCTATATCCTTTATCCCATTTGCTTTGCTGTTACTGCGTTTTATCTTTTTATCTTTTATCCCGTATTACAATTTTAACAGGATCTCAGAAGGGTGTGGAGATAAAAAGTATGTGCTCAATTCACTATTTTGAGCTGCAAAAGCCCAGGATGTTTAAAAATATTTTTGGTAGTTTTTTGTTTTTTGTTTTTAAATTTTCTGCTTGATAGTGACTCACATGAGCATGCTGTATCCACTTGGGAACAGTGGATACAATGGGTTTCTCTCCCATCACACAGTTTTATTGAGATATAATTGACTTATGACATTGTGTAAGTTTAAGGTATAAACATAATGATTTGATATATGTATATCTTGTGAAATGATCACAACAGTAAGTTTACTTAACCATGTATTACATCACATGGTTACAGTTTTTTTTCTTGTGATGAGAACTTTTAAGATCTACTCTCTTACTGACTTTCAAATATACAATACAGTATTATTAACTATAACTACCATGTTGCACATCACATCCCCAGAACTTTCCTATCTTATAACTGGAAGTTTGTACCTTTAGACCAACTTCCTCCACTTCCCCCACCCCCAACCTCACCTGTGGCAACCACAAGTCTTACAATGGATTTCTTGAGAGATTTGTTCATAGTACCTGATAATATCCGTCAGATTGATAATGTGGTTGTTTAACCACCAAGTGCTGTATAGCAGAGGAATATGGTCTTGGAATCACATAGATGTGGATTCTAATTCCAGTTCCAGGAAAATTATCTAACTTTTTCAAGGCTCAGTTTCATTATCTATAAAATGGGGATAATTACACTTTGCTTTGCAGGGTTGTTGTGAGAATTTAATTATATCTCCTATGTGGAGGCTTCTGGTACAGTGCCTGGCACAGGTTATTTTCCTTCCTACTTCAAAACTGCCCCTGGGATTTTACAAGTGGACCTGGACCTTCTGTCTAGATCAGATGTCTCCTTATTTTGTTCTATGATAATGCAGGTATACCAACACAGGAAACTGTCTGCATTTTTCAAAGGAATTTAATGGGCAAATGCAAATGTAAGAAATTGTTGTTTCTTTATGAGTAGCATCTGAATGTCCCTCTTCTGTTTTAAGGCATGCTTAGCCATGCACTAATTTTTCAGTAATGCAATTTCTTTTCTTCATAGGCAGACCTGAGCAGATGTTTTTATCTTCTTGGTTATCTCTGGCATATGTTGTTCCTTCTATTATTTGGTTTCCTAGCTATTCTAAAACATTCTCTCCCCTATCCCACATCATTATAAAGAAAAGGCCCAAAGTAAAGTTAAGGGTATTTCTTTTTTTTTTTTTTTAAGATTTTATTTATTTATTTGAGAGAGAGAGTGAGAAAGTGAGAAAGCACAAGCAGGGGGAGGGGCAGAGGGAGAAGGAGAAGCAGAGTCCCGGATGAGCAGGGAATGCCACGCAGGGCTTGATTCCAGGACCCTGGGATCATGACCTGAGCAGAAGGCAGCTGCTTAACTAACTGACCCCCCCAGGCACCACTTAAGGGTATTTCTAACTGACATCCATATTTCATGAAGACTCAGCTGTTGCTCCTTGGTGATAAGCTGACGAGAGTAGTTTAAGTTTCACAGGAGAAATAATGCTGAGAGATTTCGACCTTAGCAAGTTGACATCCTGTATACTCTCTCAGCCAGGGCTGTCTCATTGGGATGGTGGGGCAGGGGTTGGGGCTTACCTGGAGAGCCCCAACTCTATCTTTCCTGTTTTAGTCACCATCCTTCCTCCTTTTGCTACCTGGAAGCATTGCATAGTGTTTAAGTCCAAGACCCTTGGAGAAACAAACGTTGATTTCAATCCTGGTAAGCCTCATATGGCCGTGAACATTTAAACCTCCATCCCTTCCAATCTCTGCTGTAGCTTGGATACAGAGATCTTTATCCAGCACAGCTGAGTGAGGAAGGATCATGGCATAGGGTGTGACACATAGTACTAGATAGTGGCCAGCATCACTCCATTACAGAGTGGGACTAGAGATGAAAAAGAGAGGGAAACACTCATCATATCATTTTCCCCTGGAGAAATGACTGAAGAAGATGGAACTTAACAGCCAACATGAGGCGTGGGAGTTGTCTGTTGATTTTGGAAGCTAGTGTAAGCTCTGTGTATAGAAGATGGGAGCACAATGTCTTATCTCTAATTGATGATGCCCTGGACTTTCTTATATACAATGTCATTTTATCCTTAACCATCTCCACAGAGCCAGGATGTCAGGTATTACCTGTATCAGCCTCAGTTTTTGGCGGCATCAATGGTGGTTGACCTTGAAAAATGAAGAGCAGCATGAGGACTGGAATCATAGTGTTGTGATCAAATAAAACTTACATCAGAGTTGATCTGACACATTTAATGAAATGCATCATCGTCTCTGGACTAGGTGTGAATTAGGCCCAGGATAAGTCATGGGAATGACTTTGGTTCTTTCTGAGTGACTGTAGCGGTGGAGGTATGGGAGTGAAGAAAAGGGTAATGTCATCTGGATCATAATCTGCAAGAACCTAGGCTTCTTCCCTTTCTTCCAGGAGCACCTACAACCAGGTGTTTCACCCACCTCCAGGTATGAAGAATAAGGACAGGGTAGTTACTGAGTTTCATGCTATGTAGTTAGGGGCAACCGTTTGTCCTGGAAGATGTCTCTGTTCATTGAGGAAGGAGGATCAGACAGGGCAGTTAGGACTGAAAGCTAATGAGTGGCCAACTTTTCCATTTGGTTGGGGAAAGAGTTTGTCAGGGAAATAAGAGTATGTGTGGTGGTGAACCCTTCCTATTCAGACCAATTTGAAATAACAAAGGAAGCTGAGTGTCATGAATTACAGAGAGACTTTCACCAGTATACACAAATTCCTTACTTACATGGCTTGAAATACTACTAATTAAAAATGAATTTTAGCAAACAAATATCTTTCTGTGAAAAGATAATAGCAAGTTATTCTCTACCTAGTATGAATTAGTTTAATCGGCTTATTTTCCCAGAGCCTTACAGAAGCACAGTAAAGGAACAGGAGTTTTGTTAGGGTCAGCTGTGGAAGCAGGATCAGGAGGCTAACTTTGGGGAGCTGCAGGACATGTCAGGACAGGGCTGGATGGGTGGATGCCATGTATGGCTGCAAGCATCTCAGGCCAAGTTAAAGTGGTTGAATTACTGTCAGCAATGTGTGTGTGTGGTAGATGTGTATGTGTTTACACATGTGTGTGAGGGGGTGCTGGTGGTGGTAGAAGTATTGAGTATGTGGCATGGAAGCAGTAAGCAAAGTAAGAAGACCAGGAAGTAGAAATAAAGGAAATAAAAAAGAGAGGTGTGAAGGAAGCTTATTTACTTGACATATTAATCATCTACTATGTTCAAATGAACATTTTTGTTCTCAAACTTTTTATAAGTAAAACCATCTCTTTTTGTTACGGACCAACCACTTCATAGTAGTTCTATTTTTTACTATCTCTTGACTGAAAAACAACATAATGAGAAAAAGCTAAAGCTCCCCTGGCTCTGACTCACAAGGTTAGAACTACCCAGTGGAGCATACAGAGATTAATTAAATGCGGATATTGTAATAATTTTAACAAAACATTTCTCAAACACTGTGTTCCAGGTCTGCTGCTAATTGCTTCACATGGAATATCTCATTTCAACTCTCAGAATAGCCTCATGAAGAAGGTATTATTCCTGGTCTGTTTACAGACAGAGAAACTGAGGCTCAGAGAAAAGGAACTTCCTCAAGGCATCGCAGTGAGGCAGAGACTGCTATGTGGTCAACAAAACCCGTTTTTATCTTTCTCCTAAGCATCTAATTAAATTCTACTTCCTCAGTTGCCCATGTAGTTATGTGTGACCATGTGAATGAGCTTTGACCAATTGATTTTGTGTGTGGAAAAGACCACACAAACCTGATCCTCTGCACTCTCTTCTCCTATTTGGAAGCCGAGTGCTGAGGACCCAACAGAGGACTCCAAGGCCCTCGGTAAAGGTGAAACCACAAGATGAAAGGGAACAGGATTCCTGAACGATCACGTAGAAAGTACCTCCTGACCAGAAATACCTACTTTGGATTTTGTGTGTGCAAGAAGTCAACTCTTATTGTGCCAAGATGCTGAAATGTGGGACTTTGTGATAGCAGTTGGTGTTATGCACCCTACCTCATTCACACAGCCTGCAAGCATTCATGTCGTGGAGCCAGGATCCACCCAGGTAGAGTCTGTGAGTTGGCTGCATTGCCACGCTGCTCATAAACAGTAAAAATACGAAGGAGAAAGTGACAATGTCTTTCTTCAATCTTCTTGTTCCCTTTCTTAATGCTCTTAAGAGACCTACCTATTCCTTTATTTTGGCCTTTGGAAGAATGGTCAGTGGTGGATATGAACAGATGCAGGAATGGGGTGGGCACCGGAAATTTGGGAAGGGAAGTAAAGTGCAGAAAGTGCACTGAGCTGAATCATGTGGTCAGGAAAGGTTAAAGTTGTAGCTCAGATGGATACCTCGTGTGTCATGGGGATAGGATGGTTCTTGGTGTTTTTTTTGTTGTTGTTATTGTTTAATAGTTCTCATTTCTTTATTAAGATGTCCCATTTGTTTCCAATTATGGTGTATTTTTCTTCAAACCTTTGAATATATTTGTAAAAGCTGCTTTAAAGTCTTTGCTTGCTGATTCCAATGGTGCTGTCATCTCTGGGTCTGTTTCTATTGACTGACTTTTCTTCTGATTATGAGTCCCATTTTCCTACTTTTTTTGCATAGATTAATTTTTTTGATCCTATGCTGTTGAGTTCTGGGTTCTGTGGATTGCTGAGTGACTGTTCTGGCAGGCATTTAACTTGCAGTTACTTGCAGATCAGTTTGACCCCTTGGAAGCTTGTTTTTAAGCTTTGTTAGGTTGGGTCTAGAGTAGCCTTTACTTTAGAGCTAGTTTATCTCTACTCCCAAGGTGTGATATTTAGGGGCTCTCAACTCATTGCCTGGAACATGGAGTGACATCTTTCCAATCTGGTCATTAGAACTACAATGTCTCCATGTCCTAGTCAAGCTCCAGAATCCACATCTGGCTCACAGCACACCACCCCCCTCCACTGATTGCTCTTTCCCAGGACTCATGAATTCTCACTCTGGATATATACAGCTTAGTATTTGACCAAAGGCTCAAGGGGAACCTTATCCAGATTTGTGGAGCTCTTTCTCTGTACACCTCAATCCCCTTTGTATCCTGTCCCTGGTACTCCGTCCACTGCAGCAGACCCAAACTCTGATCTTTGACTCCTCACATCAGTGACACCACCATGGTCTGTTCAGTCTGCAGCTCTCTATAGTGTGTTCTGGAAAACGCCTCTGGGTAGATAGCTAAGGCAACATGGAACTCACCTTGTATGTTTCTTTTCCCTACAGGGCCACAGTCTTGTGCTGTATTCCAATGTCTAAAAACAGCTTTTTTCCAATTTCATAAGGGGAGGCCTGGTCTGGAACTTGGTATTCCATCGTGATGGGAAGCAGAAGTTATTCTCCTGTTATTCTGATGCTCTTGGATTTGGAAAGAGTCAACTGCCTCTTCCATCCTTTCACACCCACTCAGTGTTTGCTGTTGCAAGCAGGCTGGAGGGCTCTTTTAGGGGAGAAGCCATCCTGTGCTGTGGATGGGGTCAAGACCTCAGAGGGGCAATGAGTGCACAACAAGAGTTTGTGCCTTTCCAACTGAGGCCAGCATTGGTTGGGGTTGGCTGCTCAAGTCCCTCTACTTGGTAGGATGAGGCTTTTTGTTTGTTTGTTTTCAGTAGGGCATAGAATGGAGTTATGAAGAATAGGAGGAGATCTGGACTAGAAAATCTGGGGACTAGAACCATTTCTATCACTTAGAAGCCAGAGGGTGTTGGACAAGCCATTTGGATTCCAAATTCCATTTTCTCACTTGTAAAATAGGAGAAATGGTCACATTATTGTACAGCACCAGTGAGTTCATGAATATGAATGCATCTTGTAAGCCATGAAGACTCTTACATACAGGAAGGGTTTTTCCTGTCAAAGAAGTGAGGTGAGGTATAGAGTTGGATTTGCCCAGGGCACCAACATCCCTTTGGAGAAACCCCAGATTGCTGAAAGGAGCAACCAAGAGAAAGAATAGGGAGAGACTCCTCCCACCATCCCCCTCCAGACTTAATCAGTCCATCCATCTCTTGGGCAGCAGTGAAATCAAGCCTGTCCTCTTGGGTGTGTGTGTGCTGGGTGTTTTTGGTCCGGGAAATAAACAGGCAAACCTGAGGCCTGCAGTTACCCTGGGGAGGCTTCCCCAGCCTGCCTGGCCTGCCTCTATGCTGCAGGGCGGCCAGTCACCCAGACCCAGGCTGGTTGGCTTTGGGGTCCCAAGCCTTTCTCCCTGTGAGGGTTTCGACTTCTCTCCCATCAGCCCACTGTGCCCCACAGGCTGTCGCACAAGGTCAGCTGCACAATTGCCTGAGAGTCAAGATTTGGTAATCTCCCTGGGTCCTGAGGAGGAACAATGGGGACCACCAGGGAGAGGTGCCAGTTTGGCCTCCAGGGCTGACCCCAAAGGCTTTATCAGCAGGATCAGGCCATATGTCCTCATTAATCCAACATTTGGGTCACAGGGTGGAGATGCGTATAGAGCCTGGTTAATGCCATGGCTTAACTCCCCTCCTGAATTATAATTCTGAGACTTGATGGCAGAGGAAATTTAGTTATTTGAGAGCCAGCAGTGGGGCCAGCAGAGAACAAAGCAGATTTTGGAAAAATGAACACATTTAATTTGTGCATGGAGTTCTTTTTTTAAAAAATTTTTTATTGTTATGTTAATCACCATATATTACATCATTAGTTTTAGATGTAGTGTTCCATGATTCATTGTTTGTGCATAACACCCAGTGCTCCATGCAGAATGTACCCTCTTTAATACCCATCAACAGGCTAACCCATCCTCCCACCCCCCTCCCCTCTAGGACCCTCAGTTTGTTTTTCAGAGTCCATCATCTCTCATGGTTCGTTTCCCCCTCCGAATTCCCCCCCTTCATTCTTCCCCTCCTGCTATCTTCTTCTTTTTTTTCTTAACATATATTGTGCATGGAGTTCTTAAGAGCATAATGAGTTAATGTTAACATCATCCCACTCCCTCCCCCCATCCAAAGATTAAACTGGAAATAGTGGAGGTAGGTTCTTTACGGAACTTTGGGCACGATGTGGGGTGTTACAACTTTCTCATTAACCTTTCTTGAACCCAAGTTATGCGCACATCCCACTCCCAGTTCAATTTTGTTTGTCTGAAAAGTGAAATTTAACCCTAACTTAACATCATTAAACACCCTTCCCAATGTTCACAAAATAGCCCTGGGCAGCTGACACATTTAACTGGCTCAAAAAAAAAACCAAAAACAAAAACAAACAAAAAAACCCCCAAAAAACTGTCTTTGCAAATTAAAAACATAATCAGGATTTGAAGAGGACAAGTAATTGACTAAGGGTTTTCAGATCTAGTAATTTTAATTATGTAATCACTCTGCTGATGTCCATGATACATTTTAAAGTTCATTTTCCACTGGGCGGAGCTCTACCTTCCAGACAAAGCACTTTCCTCCCTCCTTGATTTAACAGACATAGGCGAATTGGCCAAAGGTTTGTTCTGTTTTTTTGTTTTTCCCAAACACCGGCTTTTTGAGAATGTTCCAAATCATGGACGTAAAACATCTGAGTGTAAACACATGTTGCTTTCTGTGTCTTCCCTGAAATCACTAAAGAAAATAAGCTTTGAGTTACTTGTTGGGCAGGTATCTCTACTTACAACCCAGGATTTCTCCTTAATTGTAACAAACACGCTTCCATCCTGAGAAGAGAGCTTCCCCTTCATCAGATCAGAGACTCTGCAGACCAGCCGGCTGTCAGGGAAGGCTGGGGCTGGGCCACCCAAGACTGCGCCCGTAATCCCACAGGGCTCTCGAGCTGGGGGACTTTCACCACTTTTGAAAAGGCAAGCTCCCTTTTCTGCTTTGGTGATTAACGACTGTCCACCAAACACATTAGAATAAATTGCACAGCAGGTACAACATTGTTATAAAGTTCCCAACTATTACAAAATAGTTTCTAGCACACTTTTTTCCCCTGGACCAGTCAGGTAGAATGATCCTGGAAAAACAATGCATTGTGGAAATGAGCGCAAACTTCTCCCTTTGTGTTCCTCATGTGGGCACGAGTTTGGGCAGATTATTGGGGGAGGGTTGTTTAAATGATAAAAAGGAAAAGTACTCAAAGGTGGATGGAGACACCACCACACTGAATTCTAGAGAAGAGGATGAACAATGAGAAAAGACATCTTTCCCATGATAAAATTTGCCCAATTAAAAGGGGCAAAGGGATAGTGGCAGTACTTTTAAAACACCGTCTCTGAGTGCATGTCTGAATGGTAATTCTCTTTCAGAAATGTCAGATTGGTAGCGTGGGATCTTCAAAAAAATTTCTGAGCCACAAATGGTTCATATACTAAAAGAATGTTAATGGAGCATCCTTAGAGCTAAGCTCATGTACCAAACCTTTCATGAAACAGAATAAGGTGACTTGGGAGGATCATTTCATTGGGAGAAGAATTTGGCTGCCCACTAAACTAGATAAGGGTACAGGTGGGGGGGTCTGCCTCTTTCTGAAGGAGAACTACCCCACCCCCCTCTTAGAGGTATCGATAACTGGAAAGACCATGGAAATAAATACAATTTTTTGCATTATTTATTTGTTTGCTTTTCTGAGGGCTTACCGTATGGCATAAGGCACTGTGAGATGCTGAGATTAAAAACACAGCCCCTGATCACTGGGGCTTATAAGTAAGGATAGAAAATTAATCACCGTCATCATACATAACGATTAGTGAGCATCCATATGTGGAGTGCAGTTTGAAGCACTTCATATATTTTAGTTCCTTGATTCTCACAGCAAGCCTCTGAGGTAGGCACTGTCACTGTTTCCATTTCTGAGATGGGAAAAATGAGGCCTAGAGAGGTAACTTGCCCAAGGCTATAGGAGTAGCAAGTGGCAGAGCTTGGATATGTAAATCCATGCACACAGATCACTAGGCACCTTGTGGTAGGGGCTGTCAGAGAGGCATCAATTGAATGCAAAGGTAATTGAGAAGGGAGAGGTCATATATGGTTAAGGAGAAGGGCAGACTTCAAGGAGGAGGTGGCAGTTCAGTGGGTTTGGAAAGGTAAGAGGGAATCTCTTCAGGTGGAGACCAGGGCCTCGTAGAAGGATGGTAGACATGTACATGGGTAGACTTTCAGAAGTTCCCCATATCACAGAGGACTATGTTCCAGTGCTCAGGATTGAAGCTATTGTACTTGTAGGGACTTATAGGACCAAACAGTTATCACCTGATCCACTAAAGTGGGTTTCTGTTAAAAAGTTGAGACAATGTCCGCATGGGAGCAGAAGGTTTCAGAGATGGCAGTGTTGGAGGTATGTTTGGGGAAAGAGGAGCGTAAGCTTCCCTGTGGGTGAATAGTTGGTATTAAAGATGGACGAGGAACAGCGTGGAGGGCCTGTGGGACAGCCCTACTGTGTGCCAAGCATCATTACATACCTTGTCTCATTCTTTCCTAAAACAACCCTACAAAATAGATATTATCATCACCATTTTATTGATGAGCACATTAAGTATTGAAAGATGAGGTAACTTACTCAGGACCACATGGCTATTTCAGTGCAGTCCCTGGGGGCACTTGAGTCTAGTCCTGACCTCTTCCCTCTACACCAAAGAGGCTGAAGGCACTCATGCAGGATCTCGAATGCCAGGCAACCATTTTTAAGTAGAGCATTTGGGAATGGAAGTCTGAACTGGTGATGGCAGGAGAAAGAAAAGAAGAGGCTCAATTCTAGACATACTGTTGGGTTAAATCAATAGGTCAATGGTTCTCAAAGTGTTTCTAGGCCAGCAGTATTAGCATCTCCTGGGAACTTGCTGGAAATACAAATCTATCTACTGAATCAGAAATTTTAGTGGTGGGGCCCAGAAATCTCTGTGTTAACAAGATCCCCAGGGGATTTTGATGCCCCTTCATGTTTGAATGATTCTGTAATAGACCATATTGGTGAACTGGATTTGAGTGGTTGGGAGTGGAGTCATGGGTGCAGATTAAGGGTACATATATAATCTCTAAACTATTTGTATTCCTATGGCATCCTCCTCTACCCACAGCCCCTGGCAGCCACCATTCTGTTTTCTGTACCTATGAATTTGACTATTCCAGGTACCTCATATAAGAAGAATCAGGCAGTATGTGTCTTCTTGTGACTAGCTTATTTCACTTAGCATATAGTCTCAAGCTTCATCCACATTGTCGCATGTGTCAGAATTTCCTTCCCTTTTGAGGCTGAATACTCTTTCTTTCTTTCTTTCTTTCTCTCTTTCTTTCTTTCTTTCTTCTTTCTTTCTTCTTTTCTTTCTTTCTTCTTTCTTCTTTCTTTCTTTTCTTTCTTTTCTTTCTTTCTTCTTTCTTTCTTTCTTTCTTTCTTTCTT